>NC_043004.1:103100526-103130526 GCF_006345805.1 Octopus sinensis | reverse complement strand
AGAGTAAGCTTAAATAATTTAAAGGGGCGAAAAGACCGCATCGGGCTTTTATTATCATAATATAAAATCGGGCATTGTGCCGAGAGTAGAAAAGATTATCATAATATAAATATTAGATTATAATCACCGTGATCACCGTGATCGACCAGGCTATCAGATGTTGCTACATATCGCTGGTCACAATGCGCTTCACATTGTTTTAGCCTTCAAATGACGCCACCCCACTGGCTAAGCGAGCAGGCCAACAGAAGAAAGAGTGAGAGAAAGTTGTGGCGAAAGAGTACAGCAGGGATCACCACCACCCTCTGCCGGAGCCTCGTGGAGCTTTAGGTGTTTTCGCTCAATAAACACTTACAACGCCTGGTCTGGGAATCGAAACCGCTGGGCCATTGCGCCTCCACAGATTATAAATATAAATATAAAATTATAATCAAAAGGCGGCACGCTGGCAAAATCGTTACTGCGCCAGGCTAAGTACTTCCAGCATTTCATTAGATTCTGAGTTCGAATACTACCAAGGATGACTCTTACCCATTTGGGGTTGATAAAATAAATATCAAGATGACTTTCATTATTTCGGGATCGGTAAAATAAGTACCAGTCGAGCACGGAGACTGATGTAAGCGATTAGCACCTCCCCACAAAAATTAGGGTCTTGTACCTACAGTAGAAAGAATTATTATATAAATAATGTATGCATATTTAATTATTTGATTTAGTAGATCGTCTAATTAATGATTAGCATTTGAAAGTTTAGTTTTGGTAGGAGTAATCAAATTATAAAGAATAAAATATTGGTAGACAAAATCTCTGGGCATTGTTCTCAACGAGGTATAACATTTATAACTGGTCGTTTCCAGCTCACTAGTATTGTCAGTGGAGGCGCAATGGCCCAGTGGTTAGGGCAGCGGACTCGCGGTTTCGATTCCCAGACCGGGCGTTGTGAGTGTTTATTGAGCGAAAACACCTAAAGCTCCACGCGGCTCCGGCGGTGATCCCTGCTGTACTCTTTCACCACAACTTACTCTTACTTCCTGTTTCTGTTGTACCTGTATTTCAAAGAGCCGGCCATGTCACTCTCTGTGTCACGCTGAATATCCCCGAGAACTACGTTAAGGGTACACGTGTCTGTGGAGTTCTCAACCACTTACACGTTAATTTCACGAGCAGGCTGTTCCGTTGATTCGGATCAACCGGAACCCTCGTCGTCGTAACCGACGGAGTGCTTCCAATCCAAGTATTGACAATTTTAACTGTTGGCTAGCATTGCTTTTCTTCATATTAATGGAGTGGGAAATGGTTTACTAGCAAAGCTGAAGGTAACAAAAAAAAAAGAAGAAAAGATAGTTTTTTGATGACAGGCATCCATTGTACAGGAATAGTTGATGAAAGACATTCACAGTTTCTGTAGATGTTTCCAAAGAATTTCCTCGTATGTATTTGGTGAAATGAAGTTTAATAAATATTTTACCTAATATTTCACGAACGTCCGGCTAACGTTTGTTTTGCTTCACCCATTAGATCCCCGAAAGGGTGTCAGTCGATATAAAAGCAGGACAATGGCCACTGGAGTCGAAATCCGCTCAGGAGCGCGAAACAACTTATCTGCTGAAAATGGATGACGCTGGAGCGAGCGATTGATGCCGTGTTTCTTATAGGCGCAGGCGAAGTTGTGTGGTAAGGACCATTGCTCCTCAACCACATGGTTCCGGGTTCAGTCCCACTGCGTGGCATCTTGGGCATGTGTCTTCAACCAAAACCTCGCGAGTAGATCTGATACACGAAAACTAAAAGAAGCCCGTCATATGTGTGTGTGTGTGTGTGTGTGTGTGTGTGTGTGTGCATGTGTGTGTGCGTGTGTGCGTGTGTGTGTGTTTCTCTCCCTCCACCGCTTGACTACCGAACCGCTAAGTTATGGGTGTTAACGTCCCCATAACTTAGCGGTTCGGCAAAAGCGGCCGATAAAATAAGCATTAGGCTTTAAAAAAATATATTGGAGTAGATTCATTAGACTACAATTTCTTCAAGGTGTTGCCCCAGCATGGGCACAGACTAAGGACTGTAACAAGTAAAAAAGATAGGATAAAAGATATGCCAAATTATATAAACAGAATCAGTAAAAGAAAATTGTCAAAAAGCCGAAGCACGTAGAGTAGCTGGAAATGTTTTTATCGACTCCACGTTGGATTTAGCCTAAACAAAGTAACTTAAATTAGATAAGGTCATAATATCGAATTGCCTTTCAGTGAATGTGGGACAGTCCAAAATATTATTGAATTTTTTAGTCGCGCATGCTCACATTTGTTAAAATTTAACCGACGCTATGGCTTATAGTAAATGTAAGCGGCTTCTCTTTGGTTTGGATGTAAAGTGTGAATTCTTGCTGAAAAAAGTCAAATACTTAGGACAAGTAATTGATGATAATGGAACGCAATTTGTCTAGCGAATTTAAAACAAAAATTTAAATGTTCACGGTAGACCATATAACTACGACACTATACCATCCCAGATCTAATGGACAGGCAGAAAGCTTTGTTGATACCTTCAAAAGAGCTTTAAGAAAAGCAAATAAGGGAGGCACGGATGAGGTAGCTCTTCAACAATTTTAAAAAGTGTACCGTGTAACACCAAATCGAAATACACCATCAGGTAGCTCACCAGCGGAGCTGATGTCTGCAAGGAAGGTAAAGTCAGAAAAGAAAAAGTGCCAGGGAAGACATAGCAAGATTTTTTAAAGTTGGTGATAATGTGTATATGAGGACATACAAAAATGGAAAGCAGAACTGGGAAGAGGGCGAAATTACCAAATACACAGGTAAAATGATGTATTGGGTAAAAAGTAGAAAAGGCATACAAAAGAGACACAGGAACCAACTGAAAAAGCCATTCCTGGAAAGCGAACCAAAGAAGTTGGAGGAACCCATAGAATGGTTGTACGATACGTTCCAAGTACCAACGCTACTGCAGGTGATTGAACCCCGGCGTACAAATGAAAGGAAAAGAATACAGTGTTCCTGAAAATAAATGCCATGAGATAAAAATATTAGATTGTTGAGAAAAAGAAAAAACTTAAAAAAGAGCGGTGGGGCAAATAAAAATATTATTGCTAAATAAAACGACACTTCTAAGAAAACTTTGTTGAAAAAAGATGGAGGGAATTAGTAATAATGGTACTCCCATCTCGTTGGTGTTAACCAGTCATTCCTTTCAATTATACTAGGAATTCCCAGTCTTTCCAGTTCTTTGTTAACCTGGTCTATTGCCGCAAAGGGCACATTCCGTATGGGCCTAAAGACCGGTGTTGTACCTTGCTTTACTGCGATCTCAGCTTTTTTTTTGTACTGCAACTCAGTTCTTCCAAAAAACATATAGAAATAATCTTTTTTGCTTTTTGCCTCAATCCTTCAACTTCATTTGAACATCTGACTGAACTAACTACATTTCCACACAGAACATTTATAGGTGTCTCCTACAATTTAGATAGCGCCAGCCATTCTGTGCCGAACAAGTTAAGTGAATCTTGCAACACATCTTTCAACAAATCTTAACCTTTTTCGTTTGACCTCGAAAAGTTACATTACATTGAAATTCACCGAAAAAAAAATTTTTTCCTGTAACACGATGCACTACTTTTTTAGATTTAATTAAATTCGGTTTTCCGACATATTTCTACGTTTTTTCGTTTATAATAGTAATGTCACTACCCGTGTCCATCTGCATTTTAACAGTTGTATTTCTGATTTTCACCTTCACGAATTTTTTCATTGTTATAATTCCAATTTCTTCCAATGACATACTATTTATTCATTTACCTTTTTTCTGACGTTCTATCATCTTCGTTCTACAGTAAGACTGGATCTTTTCGGTTTGAACGGCAGTTTTTAACATAATTTCTAGGTAACTAAAAAATTTTAAGCTTCGTATACTGGTAGAATGTGTTTATAAAACATCTTTTTCTCTTGGCTTTATTGAGAAAATTCTATAGTTTGTAAGATATTTGGGGTTTTTTTCTTCAATTTCTGCAATTTCAACCAATCGATGACGCCCATTGAATTAAAAAGCATTCTGTGCCGTATGAATATGTCCCTCGCTTAAGAAACAGATTGGGTTTATTTACATTAGTAAAGAAAAAAGATACCCTTCCCCTACCCCTAACCCTAACTAACCCTAACCCTAAAAGAAATTCAAATGCAATAGATCGATTCTAGGGTCATAATTATGGGTGACAATTTCATATGATACCGCTAGAAAAAACTGCCGTTCAAACCGAAAAGATCCGTAAGACTTTATATATCCTATATTTCCACAACGAAACGCCGCGTTTTTAAATGGACAGTTTTTCCTCAGTCGCATACCATCACTTGCAAAACATGGCTTTATATCCTGATGTTTGTCGTGTTTTTTAGAAAACTCTATATCTCTATTCAGACTATTCTGCACTGGTTTTACTTGGAAATAATCTTTGCGTTCAATTTCCTCTGTGTCGTCTCTTAATTTAAGTATCCTTTCACATTCTTCAGACAATTTTTACAGGGTTACATCTTGGTTTTGTTTCAGCTTTGCAAGAATTCTAGTTCTGACTTCTGCGTCCTTTTCCTGCAGTAAGTCCCTGTGTAAAAATCAGGCATTTGAACATATCTAGGTTAATTTATCCAGCTTAACTGTCTCACATTCTCTGGTTACTCTACCAGCATATGTGATGTAGTCTTCGTTACTATTTTTCTCTATGCTCAGACACTTCCACCGTGAGTTGAACAAGAAGCTTTTTTCGCTGAAAATCTTACACAATATATCCATTGTTCCATTAAAGTTTTCGTCAGACGGTTTTCTTGGGAGTACAAAATTACCGTATCGTTCATGTTCTGTTGGTGCTAGTTTTCTGAAGATTAAGCGGGTTTTCATCTCATCATCCCAATCTTTATATTCTTTCTCGAAGACATATTTTCTGTAGCATAGGCGCAGGAGTAGCTGTGTGGTAAATAGCTTGCTCACCAACCACATGCTTCCGGGTTCAGTCCCACTGCGTGGCACCTTGAGCAAGTGTCTTCTACTATAACCTCGGGCCGACCAAAGCCTTGTGAGTGGATTTGGTAGACGGAAACTGAAAAAAGCCCGTCGTATATATGTATATGTAAAAATATCCAGTGGTTTGAGGTTACTCCCAAAACGAGACATGAAGCAAAATGCGTTTTACAGATTCCTATCCTGAAAAATGTTGCCGGGGGGGGGGGCTCTGTTACTATACACTGTATTTGTTCGCCACTCTTCTAGTAATGCAATGAGCAGCAGATGACCGACAGTAATTTCAGTTCCGTAAGTCAAAGATCGATCGTATTTCTACGAAGGGATGCAACCAAGATGGTTCTGATAACTTGAGATGTGTCATTTTAACAAATACAAAGCTTTCGAAACATTCCTGGAATAAACAGCAAGTAAGTTGATGTTTAACTCTGAGTCAGCTCTCTTCAAGTATATCTGCGATGAAAGCATTCCATGCCATCAATTTCCAGGTATTACATCCAAAACTACATCTTTCGGCGTATCCTTCCAGTTTTAAGGTGGTATGGTGTGGCGTGAGGAAAGTTTGGCTGCTGTAGTGGAATATTCAGCAATCATCCGGTGTCGCGATTCGCTGGAACGTTACGTGATCAACAAAATCTGACCAATCGCGACTTCACGTGGAATAGGCTTCAGCGATAATTTCCAATTTTTGTCGCACTCTTTTCTGAGCCCTCCAATCAGCATAAAATCGATGCACACACAACTACCATAGAGAGCTTTGGGATGTAGCAGAGAGAGTAAGAGATGACATGGCAGATGGATGGCGAACAGACACGGACAGCGGCAGAACCGATGTAACTTCAACATAATGAACGATCCGCTACAGAAACACAACGACTAGAAGAAACTTTTTGAATACTCTTACAGTTACACCAGGAACAATAACATCCAAACTCTGTCCAATATTTGTCATTCATAACAACAGGGTCTTTTGCTTCTGTACGAAAATAATAAGTTTGATGTAAAAAAAATCTCAACAGACTCCGTCGTTTTCTTCTACATTCAACTGTTGACCCCCGACGCTAGAAATAACGGTCAGCTCTCAGCAGTCAGCAGCTCAGCTTCAGCCTCAGCACAAGCAGTTAGCACCCAGCACACAATTTCCGTACACTACCATTTCTTGCTTGCAAACAGGTTGATGTTTGTATCGGACAGCAATATTAGAGTCTCAAAAAACAGTTATGTTCTACTCGAAGACGTTGACATTATATGAAGGTACGATATGAATCAGGCTGCAGTGAGAGATCTAATTGGGTAAATCGATCAAAAGCTTTGGAAACGATCGATAGCAATTACTGGTGTTCATCTTAGATTCGTGTTCGTTTTTATGCAGTGATGCACTACATTATACAGTATTCTGATAATGAGAATCACCACACACTCAGTTCGATCGGGTTTCTCCACCTCCTACCTTGTTTCTACTGGTATCGGTTGTCTCATTGCATGCAATCGTATGCAATGATACAGTGCGGTAGTGACATATGATGTCATCTTCATGGTGTCAATCAGTACACATTCAGACACCAATACTGTTCACATGAAACCGATAAAGTAAGAGTAAATGCCGTTCTACTGTAATCTCGGACTGAGGAATTTAGTAGACAGAAATAGAAGAATAAAGGCGGTGAGCTGGCAGAAACGTTAGCATGCCGGGCGAAATGGTTAGCGGCATTTCGTCTGCTGCTACGTTCTGAGTTCAAATTCCGCCGAGGTCAACTTTGCCTTTCATCTTTTCGGGGTTGATTAAATGAGTACCAGTTACGCACTGGGGTCGATATAATCGACTTAATCCGTTTGTCTGTCCTTGTTTGTCCCCTCTATGCTTAGCCCCTTGAGGGCAATAAAGAAATAAGAAATAGAGAAGCAGCCTATTGTGTGTGTGTGTGTGTGTGTGGTGTGTGTGTGTGTGTGTGTGTGTGCGTGTGTATGTGTGTGTGTGCGTGTACGCATATACTTATCTATAAGGTTCGGCTTTCCGTCGGTTATGAAGACGTCTATTCCAGCTGATACGATCAACCGAACAGTCTGCACATGAAATTAACTTGTAATAAGGTGAGCACTTCACAGACACGACTACGTTTAACGTAGTTCTCAGGGAGATTCAGCGTGACAAGGAGTGTAACAAGGCTGGCCTTTTGGGCAACAGGTACAACTCACTTTTGCACGGCTGAGTTGAATGGAGGAGTGGGAAATAAAGTGTCTTGCTCAAGGATAAAACTCGCCGCCGGGAATCAAACTGCGACCTTATGATTGTGAACCGGATACCCCTAGCCATCAAGCCACGCACCTTCTCCACGTTCAGATACATGCACGCACACACACAAACACACACACACACACACACACACACCGCATATATATATATATATTTATATATATACGCATACACGCACATTCATATACATACACGCACACAACACGCACCATATGCATGCACACGCGCATACACATAAATACACATACACACACACACACACATCAAATTTGGTTGTCGGAAATGGAGTGGAAGGCCCTCAGCGACTCTCTCATCTTCAAGCTTCGCACTCCAAACTAAAGAGTCTCTCCAGCTACCCTTCCAATCGCTAGCATTTACGATCTTACGTCTTCCCTTCTCTACTGAAGATGCATGACTATAGATAAAGGTAAACACGAAAACCGAACCTATCATAGCAAGTTTTGCTTCTCTATATTTTGCATTTCCTTTTCTGATGGCCTACGGCTGACGCTGGCGCAGTATTGCATCTATTCCACCAATTCTGCAATCTAGTTCAACCTCCTACATCCATTCTCTCGAGATACCTAGATTTCTTCACTTGCTTCTGTGTAGCCCCACTTACATGCACTACGCAGTCTTTCTCCAGACATTGGGAGACCCTAATATAGAAGGAACCTTATATAGAAGGAAGTAGTAAGCCCCCTTACTTACAGTATGTCACGGAAACAGTCATGTATCGATAAAAGATGTTTTCCCGGAGTTAAAAAGTAGTAACATAATCCTATGCAGGACTACCACGTTATGTTGGCAAATAAACTTTACTATATATGTGTGTGTGTGTGTGTGTGTTTGTGTCTGTGTGTCTGTGTGTATCTGTGTGTGTGTGAGTGTGTGTGTGAGTTTGTTGTTTTCCATTTGTTTCTTTCGTTGTTCACAAAAAAGTTCGTATTCCATATTTTCGTATTTCATGGTGTTTACGTTTTATCACGTCCTATACTCATATTATTTATATTATTATATGATTGAAGGCCACGCAACCATTTCCAAGTAAGTTGCGACTCTCTGTACTGTTCTCTCTCCCCTCTTTCATTTCCTCTCTCTTCCTTTCTTTAATTCTTTTTATCTTGTTATCTCCCTTTCTCCACATTTTGCTTTTTCTTTCTAATCCTTTCTCTAATTCTTTTCCTCTCCCCTTCACCATTCTCTATCTGTCCTTCTCTCTTTCTCACTCTTCCTCCTTTACTCTCTCGTTGCTCACACGTGACCATCAGCTATCTTTCTTTTCCTAACTTGAGCTTCTTTCTTTCCTTTTGATCTGTCACACAGATTACACTCATTCTTGTCTGTCCCCTCCCCTATCTTTTCTCCTATGAAAGTTTGTTCCTCCAACGTTCGCCACCTCACGTCATTGTGGCTTAGAAGCACTTACTGTTTGTTTTCTCTATCCTGTTTTTGTTACCAACTTTGATCCTCCGCAAATCTCAAATTCTGTTTTGCTTTGCGGGAGCAACTGTTTTCACGAAGACACATCTTGTCGTAATTGCTCGAAATGTGGAATAGATAAACAGCCGACAACTGATGAAGGGTCGTTCTTTATGTTACTAGTCATGTTTTCCTTTTGTTTCTTTCGTTGTTCGTAAAAAACAAATTCGTATTCCAGGTTTTCGTATTTCGTATTTCATGTTGTTTTCGTTTTATGACATCCTGTAACCATATATGCATATGCATCTATCTATCTATCTATCTATCTATCTATCTATCTATCTATCTATCTATTATCTATCTATCTATCTATCTATCTATCTATCTATCTCTCTCTCTCTATTATATATAATATATATATAATATAATAAATATAAATATATGTAAGTATGTACATATATGTATGTATATATGCTTATATATATATATATAATCTATAATATATATATATATGTTGTGTGTGTGTGTGTGTGTGTGTGTATATATATAGATGTATATATATATATATATATATATATATATATATATATAGAGAGAGAGAGAGAGAGAGCGAGAGAGAGATGTATGTGTGTGTATAGTGTGTATATATATAGATATACATAGATACGTACATACATACGTAATAGTATCTGTCTATCTGTCTGTCTGTGTATACGTATATTCTTTATCTTTTTCTTGATTCAGTCATTAGACTGCGCCCACGCTGGGGCACCACCTTAAAGAACTTTAACCGAAATGAATCAACCCCAGCATTTCTTTTTTTTTAAAGCTGAATTCTTGTTCTATCAATCTTTTTTGCCGAAATGATCACTTACTGGAACATTAACACACGAACACCAGTTTTCAAGTGGTGGTGGGGACAAACACACACACACGCATATGTGTGTGTGTGTGTATGTAGGTACGTATGTATGTATGTATGTATGTATGTATGTATGTATGTATGTATGTATGTATGTATGTATGTGGAGGCACATGGCCTAGTGGTTAGAGCACCGGACTCGCGGTCGAAGGATCGCGGTTCGAATATCAGACCAAACAATGTGTGTATTTAAGAGAGAAACACCTAAGCCCCACACTGCACCGGCAGAATGTAATGGCGAACTTCTGCTGACTCTTTAGCCACAACTTTCTCTCACTCTTTCCTCTTGCATCAAAAAGGAAAACAATAATTGTCATCAAATATGACTGAGGTTGTTAGAACACATACGTTGCTAGAAATAAGAACTGAAGGGCTCCGTTGCCACTGCTAACACACATAAATTGTATGCATACATGCTGGCAGCGACCGTAAATGACTGGAAAGTGGTCGCTACTAATTTGTGCGTTGACAGCAGCAAGAGAGTCCTTCAGCTCTTATTTCTAGCAGTATAGGTATTCTAACTCTCATTCGTATTTATTTACATATGTATATATTTGTGTGAGTGTGTGTGTTGTGTGTGTGTGTGTGTGCGTGTGTGCGTGTGTGTGTGTGTGTGTGTGTGTGTGTGTGGTGTGTGTGTTTCAGTTCCCGTCAACTAAATCCACCCAGAAGGCTTTGGTCGGTCCGAGGCAATAGTAGACGACACTTACCTAAGGTGCCACGCAGTGAGACTGAACCCAGAAGTATGTCGTTGGAAAGCAAACCTCTTACCACATACATATATATGAATACAAATGTATATACTTTTTATTATTTATCTTTTACTTGTTTCAGTCACTTGGTCTGCAGCACTGCCTTGAGGGGTTTCGACTAGAGATTCTCAGCCACTTTTGGCCTATGGACCGCTTTGGTCACTATTTTATTCTGGTGGACCCCGTAGCCATTCAATGTTTAAAAACCAGTTTTATACAAACTTTCGAAATACCTTTCTCTTAGAGAACACCGGTGGCGTGGAGAGGGATGACTGGCATGGATGGGCGACTGCTGGTCTTCCAAAAAACAACTTCGCCCGGACTTGTGCTTCAGAGGGGAACCTTTCTGGGCGCAATCCAATCGTCATTCATAAGCGAAGGGGTCTATACATACATGCAGTCATACATACATGTATATATTTATGTGTGTGTTAATACCCACACCATCATCCACACACCTACACATGCACACACCCACACGTCAAGGTTACCAGCCCCAATCCACACACACACACACACTTACACGCTGTCACATACACATGCACGCACACCTTCGTTTTAGAGTCACCACTACTTTATTATCTCCCCTTCTTCCTAGCTCTCCTGTCTGACCACTTCCATCTAGGCAGCCGCCATGATCGATCGCTAGCCATTAAAGCTTTTTTAATTCTCTCTCTGTTTATTTTCTCGTGTTCCTGTCTGTTGAAGAGCGTAAGCTCGATACGTAAAAGACTTTCTCATCTTCCCGAGCGTTAAACTAATATACCTGTTAGTTGTTTTTACACCTGTCTTCGTATTTTTTTTTGTTGTAAATTCCAACTATTCTATTTTACTCTTTTACTTGTTTCAGTCATTGGACTGTGATCCATGCTGGACACAAAAACATATTCACAACACGTACTATATTATATATATATATATAATGTATATATATATATATATATTATTATATATAATATATATATATATATATATAGATATATATATATACATATATACGACGGGATTCTTTCAGTTTCCGTCTACCAAATCCACTCACAAGGCTTTGATCGACCCGAGTCCATAGTAGAAGACACTTGCCACAAGGTGCCACGCAGTGGGACTGAACGAACCGAACCATGTGGTGGTAAGCAAGGACTTACCACACAGCCACTCCTACGCCTATATATATATATATATATATAATATATATATATATATTAATAGAACAGATATATGGAAAGAGAAAGAGGGAGAGGAGAAGGAAAAGAGAAAGGAGAGAGAGTGAAAAGAGAAAGAGAGGGGAGAGGAGAAAGAGAGAGAGAGAGAGAGAATCTGAACCTGATTCAAGGACAATTGCTTCAGCGAATATGATGTATATTACCGAAATCAGTCTTAGATGAGCCCATATGCACAGCGGCAACCCCACCACAAATACTTGTTTTGATCATTTTTGGCGAGCTTACAATATTACGGTTGTTCTACTTCATCGACAGGTCTCCTCAACTGAATCCGTCGAAACAGAAAAACAACTCAGTCGAGAGAGTGATAGTGAGACATCCTTGGTCGTTGGAGAAACAGTTGTTTATATACTGCGAAAGCAGTAAAGGTAAAGACCCCCTTCGGTCATGAATGACCATGGGATTGCACCTAGAAAGTTACCCTCCTAGACGCAAGTCCGGGCAAGGTTGTTTATGGAAGGCCAGCAGTCGCCCATGCATACCAGCTTCCCCTCTCCACGCCACCAGTGTTATCCAAGGGAAAGGCAAAGGGGCCCATACAGCTTGGCACCAGTGACGTCGCAACTCATTTCTACAGCTGAGTGAACTGGAGCAACGTGAAATAAAGTGCCTTGCTCGAGAACACAACACGCAGCCCGGTCCGGGATTCGAGCTCACAACCTCACGATCATAAGCTCGACGCTCTAACCACTGAGCCATGCGCCAGTATCCACTAAAAACAGCAGCAAGTGCGGAATAGAGTAAGAGCTTTAAAAACATTTAATAGCAAAAGAAAAAAAAGGAAGAACGGATAAACATAAAGGAAGTAAAGAAACTATGAATGATATAAGGATGGAAAGTAATAAGAAAGTACGAAGTAAATTGCGGAGGTGGGGGGGAGGGGAACAGAAAGAAAGAAGGAAAAAGAGGAATGAAGGAAGAGTAAGAGAAAGAAAGTGAGACAAAAGGTAAGGAAAGACCAGACGATAATAAAAGAGGAAAATGAAACCAGAAAGAAAGATGGTAGCGGGTAGTTCCGAGTGAGAGTGACCTGGTTGCCAGTAGGAACCAACATGATAAAAATAACCCTCTGTTTCGCTTATGTCTGTTGTTTTTATCTGTTAGACATGCGCTTTGATAGTTTGGTTTCCTGTCTGTAAACTGTTCCGTCCGTAATCAATAAACCATGTTACTAGTCAATGGCTGACTGCCATGACAGTTTTATCTTACGCATTTCGTGTAAATCTTTCTCTTTCCTCCAATTTCTATGCGTCTCTCTCTCTCTCTCTCTCTCTCTCTTTCTCTCTCTCTCTTCCCCCTCTGTATTTTAAGCAGTTTTTCTCGAATTTCATTTCTCTCTTCTTTCCTTACTCTCTTCTGAACTTCCGCCTTCCACTTTCTACCTCTCCCATATATGTATATATATATATGGATAGATAGATAGATAGCTTGATAGATAGATAAATATATAGACACGCATATACATCGACATATAATTCTTTTATCGCTCTTACTTAATCTCTATCATTCTCCATACTCATCTGACTAAAAATATCAGCCAAATCTCTCCTAAATAACATTATACAGTCTAAAATAAGGATGGAAACATTGAATAATGTACTCCTAGATACAAGACAAGATGATCGTGAAGACCCCTTCGTAGGTCATTTCGGCTAGTCAGACCTTGGGTCAAACAGCAACAACTTTCATTATTTTTCACTATCTCTCTCTCTCTCTCTCTCTCTCTCTCTCTCGCTCTCTCTCTCTCTCTCTCTCTCTCTCTATCTATCTATCTATCTATCTGTCTGTCTGTCTGTCTGTCTATATGTCTATCTATCTATCTAATCTATCTATCTATCTATCTATCTATCTATCTATCTATCTATCTATCTATCTATCTGTCTGTCTGTCTGTCTGTCTGTCTGTCTATATGTCTATCTATCTATCTAATCTATCTATCTATCTATCTATCTATCTATCTATCTATCTATCTATCTATCTATCTATCTGTCTGTCTGTCTGTCTGTCTGTCTGTCTGTCTGTCTGACTGTCTGTTTGCCTGGTTGTCTGTCTATCTATCTATCTATCTATCTATCTATCTATCTATTTATTTACCTACCTACCTTCCTATTTCTCTCTCTCTCTCTCACTATCTCTCTCTCTCACTATCTCTCTCTCTCTCTCTCTATCTATCTATCTCTATCTATCTATCCATCTGCATGTCTATCCACCCATCTGCATGTCTACCTATCTAGCCAGCCAACTCTCTCATTCTGTTTCACCCGCCAATCAATTGATCGATAAATCTCTTCATCGATCTAGCAAGCTAGCTAC
The DNA here is from genome assembly GCF_006345805.1 of Octopus sinensis. Lineage (NCBI taxonomy): Eukaryota > Metazoa > Mollusca > Cephalopoda > Octopoda > Octopodidae > Octopus > Octopus sinensis. The sequence goes on along the minus strand of NC_043004.1, from coordinate 103,116,621 downwards.
TTTGATCTCCATGTCTACCTACACATATCATATAAACATCCTCTCGCACCATTCCCACACTTCCTGCTATCTATCTTTTTACTTTCCTTCTTTGTTCTTTTATTCTATTTTTTAATCTCTCTCTCCCTTCTCTCCATCTCTCTTTATATGTCCTTCTCGATTTCCCTCTCGCATATTCAGTTTATTTACTTCTCTATATTATTTCTCTTTCTTCGGTTTCTTTTCTTTACATTCTCTCACTTTCTCTTCTCTCCTCTCCTTTTTCTTTCTGTCGCTTTCTTCGTCTTTTACTATCATCATTTTTTTCTCCTTTCTCTTCTCACATAACCACAACCTCCATACCATAAACAATCGCCACGATAAACAATGTTTTGTTGCTGATGGTTACCGACTTGACAACGGCTTTATTGTGTTAATTTAGACACCAGTAGGGTGGGGGAAGAAGTGTTTATTTACTGGTCACTGGGTATGGCTATGTGGGGAGAGTGAGCGGACGTAAAAAACAAAAACAAAAAAGAAAAATATTGGGCAGTTCGAGTGAAAGTAGCAGCCAGAAAAAGTAGTGACAGCCAGTACCCAAGATGGGAGCCAACACTATGGATGGGAGCCAACAAAGCAGGTGAGGCGTATGAAAAGACCAGAACCCGGCGGATCGCCAAGACGTATAGTGATGGAGAACAAATATTCAATATCAGCCCTGGAGGTGGAAAATAGCCAACAAACAGTCAAAAGTGGAGAAGAACAGCCTTTTAATAACAGGATGACAGGAACACGAATTGGTGATAGCTAACGCCAGTATAGCTAGATTAACATCTATCTTATTTAGCTGAACTGGGGGTTGTTTGTAGGAAGTAGTTTAATTGGATGGTGGAAGCACTCCGTCGGTTACGACGACGAGGGTCCCGGTTGATCCGAATCAACGGAACAGCCTGCTCGTGAAATTAACGTGTAAGTGGCTGAGCACTCCACAGACACGTGTACCCTTAACGTAGTTCTCGGGGATATTCAGCGTGACACAGAGAGTGACAAGGCCGGCCCTTTGAAATACAGGTACAACAGAAACAGGAAGTAAGAGTGAGAGAAAATTGTGGTGAAAGAGTACAGCAGGGTTCACCACCATCCCCTGCCGGAGCCTCGTGGAGCTTTAGGTGTTTTCGCTCAATAAACACTCACAACGCCCGGTCTGGGAATCGAAACCGCGATCCTACGACCGCGAGTCCGCTGCCCTAACCACTGGGCCATTGCGCCTAGTATTTGCTTCTAAGAGTTTTAGGTAAAACAGGAAGAATTAGCGCCGGTTGTGCCACAGAGAAACCTTATCAAACTCTGCAGACACAATTATATCAATCAAATAAGGTTTTTCGAGGTACGATGAAGAACCATAAATTCTTTTTCATGTTCTCCATCAATTCCTGTCCAATATCCGTCCTAAATTCAATATCCGCCTGAATCATGACTTTTTGTGTGACTATTCTCGTACTCCTTGTCGTGTCTTTAGAATATAAGCCCAAATTGTGTTGGAATAAAAGACTGGATAGTCACATTTGGAACACCTTTGATTATTATATCAAGGCTGACCTGAACTAAGAAACAACAATGATGACAACAACGTGAGCATTTTTTTCCTTCTACATTGAGACAGATAAAAGTGACATGCTTATGTAGAAGACATAAAATTGACTTGTTTTATGTCTTCTACATCGGTTTACAGATACTATATCATACCTTGATGCCGTATGGACTGGGTTTCCTGTTGACAGGCTACTAATATTAAATTAAAGTGTTAAACAATGTTATGCAAATTAATAACTCCAGATCTCTGAAGCTCCAAAATTTGATGTGTATCTCTGGGATTGGTCAAGTGATGTTGACACTTCTGATGTGTTTCTCTACGATTGGTCAAGTGATGTTGGCACCTCCGATGAGATTCCAATAAGGGCCGAAAATCGATTGAGGTTCATTTTCATTTTTTAAAAATACCTACAAAGGTAAAAGTGACATATTTGTTTGTCAACTACGTAAGCTTACATATACATGGTCAGTTTACATATACATAGGCGTAGGAGTGGCTGTGAAGTTAGTAGCATGCTTACGAACCACATGCTTCCGAGTTCAGTCCCACTGCGTGGCATCTTGGGCAAGTGTCTTCTACTATAGCCTCGGGCCGACCAAAGCCTTGTGAGTGGATTTGGTAGATGGAAACTGAAAGAAGCCCGTCGTATATATGTATATATATATATATATATATGTGTGTGTGTGTGTGTGTGTGTGTGTGTTTGTGTGTCTGTGTTTGTCCCCCCAACATCGCTTGACAACCGATGCTGGTGTGTTTACGTCCCCGTAACTTAGCGGTTCAGGAAAAGATACCGATAGAATAAGTACTAGGCTTATAAAGAATAAGTCCTGGGATCGATTTGCTCGACTAAAGGCGGTGTTCCAGCATGGCCAGAGTCACATGACTGAAACAAGTAAAAGAGTCCTATTTTGGTTATATATGTGCATAAGAGAAAGAACAACCAAATTTTCCCTCAAGTCACAAATGTACTATCTTGAAAAAAAAGAAGAAAAAGGATAGATTAGATTAGGTCGTGATCGAAAAAAAAAACAAAAACTAAGAGACAATGAATATGGCTTGAAAACCTGGAATAGAGCTGACCTAAATGACAATGGCAGCAAAGACAATTGAGAGAATGATAGAAACCTTTCCTCAGTTTGCAAGCCTCTTTCCTAGCTTCTCCCTATTGCGCGACACGAGTTCTAATAATGAGGTCGGGAGATGTTGGAGATATCGAAGAAAATACTAAACCTAATTATCAAATTTATATGTATTATATATATATATATATATATATATATATATATATATATATATATATATATATATATGCACACACACACACATATATACATATGTGTGTATATATATATATATATATATATATATATATATATATATTAAGGTATGTAGAAAAATACAACATGGACAAGAACGCATAACTCTTAGAAGACGATACAATAAACACGGACAGGACATTCGAAACCCTCAGTCTTCAGTCAAGAACCGGATCATCGTAGTAATTTCGGCTGATTAATCTTGAGATTACTAGATCACGGCCAGCCCTCCAAGAAAAACTAAGCAACGAGCATTAGAAAAACTAAGCTGGGAGCGTAGATTTCCTGGAAGAAGGATCGAATGCATACGAACACCGGGACAGCAAAAGGGACGAATATAAAAGGCAAAAAACAATAATGGAATACAGAAACATGAAATACAGAAGCATTAACGGTGAAAACAACAAGTGTCTTACGACTGATAACAAGCAAACAAATTTTCTCTGGCGCATTTTGGAAAGGAGCCTTATCGGCGATGCCTTGGCGGCGGATATATATATATATATATATTAATGTTTTATAAGCTTATAGCTTATAAGTGATCACCTTGCATTGACTAAGGTAAATAGTCTAATATTGGATCATATAAACCCCCGACGGAAAAATGTATATGTACACACATAGATATAAATACATACATACATACACACACACATTTACATACTTACATACACACGCATGGTGCACACGCACACACATACAAACACACACACACACACACACATACACACACACACACTCTCTCTCTCTCTCTTCTTCTCTTTCTCTCGTGCACATGCTTGCGCATTCTAATACAGACACATAGATACACATGAGTAATCAGTGACTGTGGAGGCGGCATTGAACGAGGCTATAAAACCTTGTTACCTTGCTGTATTTAGTCACATCTTTTTACGCTCTGAAGTAAAATCTTGCTGTTATTGACTTCGCCTCTCATTTTTCAAGGAACGATATTAAAAGACGTAAGATTAGAGGAGGAGTTAATTAAAGGAAGCAATCAGAAAAGGCATCGCAACCGACACGTTAGCGGCGAATATCTTTCTTCACCGCAATGCACAAAATTTAAATTACAGACCAGCGGGTCATCAGTCCTATGTAAAGCTTGAAGAAACGAAAGACGTTTGATGGGCTCGGATGGCTGAAGTACAATGTGATAACAAAACGACAATTCAATATTTGACTGATCGGAATGAACGCCTATTTCTTGATTTCAAGCAGATGCATGCGGCTTTCCAGCAGCACTTTGCTGTTCGTGAAGGGTAGTGGACCAGAAAGGGTAGAAGACAAAAGAACGTACCTGAATGGCTTGTCGCAGCTCCCGGTCAAAGTCGCTGACTGCAGTGAAAACCCAATAATAGTAGGTAAGATGCAAGATGGTGGTATGATGTGAAAACCTCCTGGTTTGATCGATCTGCTCATACTTGTTCGGAGATGTCCTTGTAGACGTCTGCTTCCACTGGCACAGGAACAGGTGAATTCCCAGTTCTGCGAAACCAAGGAGCGGCAAGGCTGCCAAGTGAAGATACTTTCGGCGAAACTCTGGTCGACGAAAACGAACTAGCTAGCTTGTTCCGAAGGACTTTTCTGACAGAGATTAATGTAGATAACTTTCAAAAAATTTAGCTTGCCATTGCTAGAGAGGGACTCTACTGGTTCGAGACAAGTTCTACATATATGGAAGTGCCGGCTGAGATAAACAAGTGCAGAGCGACGAAACTGACCCGTATGCATTGCTGACTTCTGGCGTCAAATTGAACAGCAATTGTCGCGTGTAGGGCGGATTCTGCTATAGTACGAATTCATTGAAAACATCATCCCACCGTCTTTCTTTAATCAGGCAGGACACGCATTTTTCTTTCTGGGGACTATGGGGAAGGAAAGAGTTCGAGGACAAGGGTGAAAGAACGAATGCTTGACGAATACAAAGAACGAACGCTTGACTATTCAGTCAAGCTCTCATCGACTTTTTCGTTTCCAACTTTAGATTCCAAAGTGGTGATAGGAGAAAACAGTGCTCTTCTTCACTATATTTGTCAAAAAGTGGGTGACTGTTTTAAAATAAGATGGATTGAACTAAAATAAGCATATGCTTGTAGATCAGAAAACAGTGGGTTGCGGGGACAAATCGCTAATATTTCTAAATTTCACATGGCTAGCTGTAGAAACCCCACTGAAAGCGTGGACTAGTCTTGCAGAGTTGAAGTTTATCATTGCTAAGAAAACACTTCTGCAAGATTCTTAGACTCCAATTGATTCATTTCTGATTTCATTTTATTACTATTACTTTCAATATTTCCACCTTTATGTTTCCACATCAGCTCTTTTTTTTTACTCTTTAACTTGTTTCAGTCATTTGGCTGCGGCCATGCTGGAGCACCGCTTTATAGGGATTTTTTTTAGTCGAAGAAATCGCCCCCAGTAATTATTATATAGGTCTCTTTTGCCGAACCGCTAAGTTACGGGGACGTAAAAATGCCACCATCGGTTGTCAAGCGATGGCGAGAGGACAAACATAAACACAAACACACACACACACACACACACACATATATATATATACGACGGACTTCTTTCAGTTTCCGTCTCACATATTCACTCACAAGGTTTTGGTCGGCCCGAGGCTTATAGTAGAATGTGCAACGCAGTGGGACTGAACCTGGAACCTTGCCACACGACCACGCCTGCGCCTGTCAGCTGTTGGTATAAATTTTGGGGAATGGATTGTTCCAATAAAAATGAATAAACCTTGGTAGAAGGTTAAACACTTTTATTTTTTCTCGGTGAGTGACGACTTAATTTGCAAAATATACAATATGCATTCATTTATATCCAGTTCCTTTTTATCTCCTCTAGTCTTGCGATATTGTATTGACCTGTATTAATTCTTTATCAGGTGTATCTGAACCTGTTACTCGCTTTAATATTCCCTTGTTTCATTATAAAAATTTTACAATTTTTAATTCTACATTGCATGTCTTCGAGTATTGCTGCGTTACATTGTGTTTGATTTTCGTTTATTGCAAACAGATTCTAGTCATCCATACGAAGATTATTGATTTTATTCCGCCGAGCTTTTATATCCATGCCATATCCTTTATATAGTTAATATTGTTGGTGTCTTGCGTATTGTAAAAAGCAAAGGGAGTGTGCTATACTGCTTACTATCAATTCATTTATATTCGCAATTCTCCCTGTCATCTCTAAACATTCTATTATTCAAGAACGAAGAATCATATCACAGGCTTCTTAATGGCAGGCTCATCCATTACAATGTTTGTAATGGTCAGGATTCATTCATCTTTTAGTAATTGTTCCTTAGTTCTTCCGACTTTTCTGCATCGTATCAAGATTTCCATTGTGATGTCAATATGCCCTGCACTCCTAAACACTAGTAATTCCTTTACAGTATGTCCTTATAGCAAATAAAGAAATCTTTCCTTGTGTATGGAAAAATTAATGGAAATTAATGACGATATGCTAAGAAATACTCTGTCAATACATGGTGGCTACACTATGTTTCCTTTATGCTGAAGATTATAGAAGTTACCTTCTATATAGATAGATAGAGATAGATAGATAGATAGATAGATAGATAGATAGATAGATAGATAGATAGATGGATGGATGGATGGATGGATGGATGGATGGATGGATGGATGGATGGATGGATGGATGGATGGGTGGGTAGGTGGGTAGGTAGGTAGGTAGGTAGGTAGGTAGGTAGGTAGGTAGGTGGATGGATGGATGGATGGATGGATGGATGGGTGGATGGATGGATGGGTGGGTGGGTAGGTAGGTAGGTAGGTAGATAGATAGATAGATAGATAGATAGATTGATATGTTTCTTTATTAGCCACACAGGGCTGCACACAGATAGAACAAATTACAAGGTAGAGCTTTTCTTTTGAAGGTTAAAAAAAAAAAAAGGAAGGGGGGAGTTTCGATCAAAAGGGATCGTAAAAGGAAAGAAAGAGGACAAAAAAAGGGGGGGGGGTTAAAAAAAAGGGGGAGAGGAAAAAAAAATTGATCAATAGGGATCGTTATCACAGAAATGTCAATATGAAGTGTAAAGGGGAGGACAGGTGAGGTTTACCCGTGGAAAGAAAAGCCTACGGAAAAGACCAAGGTAACCTCGGTCAATGGAGTCACATGTTATATTTCTTTTTTTTTTTTTGCAAATAAGCAACTCTCTGTTTTCAATTTCTGGGTTCATAGGATTATGCTCAAGGTGGCTTCGTCATTCATACGTGCCATTCTTGCTACATTCACCCATCTTTTTTTAAAACATTCGCTAGACAAAACTTGCCTCTCTACTCTCACTTTCCTTTACAAGAGGTACTTGAAGAAGTTGATGAGAGATTGACCAGAGAGGAAAGTGTTTGTCTCCAATCCTTTCAGACGCGTCCACCAGATACATTCTTTCGCCATAGCCACAAGGATGATGAAAATAGCTCTTCCTTCCCGTTTGAAGGAAGGAGGCGTGACAATATTGACGATAGACTCAGCTGATAAACCGACTCGTCCCACACGTGACAGCAGTTGTTCGACATAAGCCCACAGGTCGGAAATTGTTGGACACTGCACGAGTGCGTGCAGAACGGTTTCGTCGCTCTGACCGCATCTCTGGCAGGTCGGCCCCGTGTTTCTCGAGCCGTGTCTGTAGAGCTTATCCCGAACGGGTAGCGCTTCTCGGTAGCACTGCCAGGCCAGGGATCTCTGGAAGTTGTCCATGGGCCCTGGCCCGAAAGTCGTCCCGAACAGGCGGGTCAGGTACTCCTCGTCGACGTCCAGGTTCGCCCCAAGCTCGTCGTCGTACCTCCCCTCCACTAAACCCCTATAGAATGCTTTGGTTGTGTTGAAGTCACTCAAGGTCGACCCAGGACGGCAGAGTTGCTTGAGAGCAACGCGACACTCGCGGTGCCATTCGCCCTTCCTCGGCCTGTTTTTGATCCACGACTGCAGTTCGGTCATGGAGACGAGCTGCGGGAAAGCGTGCCTCACAAACGGCGACCACACCTGTTCACCGTCGTCTACATAGAGCCAGAGATGTCGCAGTCTCAGCGCGTGTCTGCGCATCATCAACCACGGCATGCCCAGCCCTCCTTTTAACGGGTGTTGACAGCAAATGGATCGCCTGACCATCGGGACGCATCCTTTCCACTAGAAGCGAAAGAGAATGCGTTGTAGTTTGGTGATGGTAGAGTCGGGACAAGGTACGACGGTCAGGCGGTAGTAGATGACGGACGCGATGTACGTGTTCGCCACCTCCGCCCGACCTTTTAGGGACAGTTTCCTCTCGGCCCATTGCCGGGCGAGAGTGACCACCCTACTCGTTATCTCGTTCCAGTTCTTCTCCACTTGGAGGTCCGGACCAAACCAGACCCCGAGCAACTCAACCGGGCCGTCGGTCCAGCGTCCCACGACGGAGGCGCTGGTGGATGGCATGGGCTTGCTTCTCCAGGTGCCTAGTCGCAAGCCCACTGACTTTTCCCGGTTGATTTTCGCTCCTGTCACCGCTTCGTAGTTTTTCAGTGTCTCGCCGAGCTGCTCGATGTGCTCGTGGCTAGACACTATGGCGGTGACGTCGTCCGCGTATGCAGACACGCTCGTCCCGCATCCCAGTTCTCGCGGGATGCCTCTCAAAGTTGCCAGCTTCCGCAATAATGGCTCGTATAGAAGCGACGAGAGGGGGCATCCCTGACGGACCGAACGTGCGATGTCGAAGGGTCTCGATAGATGTCCATTCACGCGAATTACCGAAAGGATGCCTCTGTACAAAGCGGTTATCCAGCCGCGGAAGACGGGACCGAAGCCAGCCGCTCCGAGGACCGCCTCCAAGTATCGATGGTCCACCCTATCGAAAGCTTTCGATTGATCCAAATTGATCAGCGCCCCACCCATGCCAGGTTCGTTAACTACCCTGTCTATGATGTGGCGCATCAGGTGGAGGTTGTCATGGATGGTCCGGCCTGGCACGGCGCATGTTTGCGCCTTGTCGACCAGTTTCTCGATGACAAGCGCCAACCTCTTGGCTAGCAACTTGGCCAAAATTTTCAAGTCTGCATTAAGCAGAGTGATGGGCCTAAAGTTATCTATTACATTTCCCTTGTTTAGATCTTTCTTCAGCAGTGTTACGACTCCTCGGCTCACAAAACCAGGAATGCTCCCGTTTTGCTGCCAGTTGCAGTACACCGCCGCCAAGAGATCTCCAAACAAGTCTGGCATACAATTGTAAAGCTCGTAGGGTAGACCATCCAAACCCGGTGATTTGTCCCGCGAGCATTCTGCCATCGCTTCCTGCACTTCCGCCGCCGTGATGGCACCTTCGCAGCACCCTGCCTTTCTTGTCGAGAGTCGTGGTAGGCTATGTAGGTAGGCACTGAAGTCCACCCTACGTTCTTGCCCTCCACTCGTTCCGAACAGTCGGGCAAAATGCTGCTGAAAGGCCTCACACATTTTACTTGGCTCGAGCAATTCGCGCCCCTGTTCATCTACCAGGGACCGAATGGTGGCTTTGTTGCCCTGTTGCGCCTCTGCCACCCGGGCCTCTCTCGCGGCTCCAATACCTTCGTTCCTTAGAGCACGCATCCTAGCTCTGAGAGCACATCCTTCGTGTTTGGCGTTGAAGTGTTGGTCGAGGGCCAACCTCGCCGCCAAAACGTCGGATGCGATGCCGCTTCTAATTGCCTCTTCTAGCTTCTTAACTAGCTCACCCTCTACTCTATTTCTATCTATGGCTAGTGCTTTGCTGTACCTAATCGCTTCTGCTTTTACTGCTCTCTTGAGGGCAAACCACCAACAGATAGATAGATAGATAGATAGATAGGTAGATAGATAGATAGATAGATAGATAGATAGATAGATAGATAGATAGATAGATAGATAGACTCTTGGACTCTTGGACTAAAGCAAAATATGGAACAACATACTGGCTCCTTTGCTGTATGTCTAAATCAGCTGCAAGCACTTTCGTAGCGTTTCTGAGTAGAATGGTCAATGTGGACATGCAGGCCTACAACCAACAGATAAACGGACAACTACAAATTCAGACTTCCTCCAGCTGTGGGTCAAAATAGCCGAATGGAAAATAAAAATTTCAAGGTATTTATGTTGTCTTTGATATACTGATCTTATCTTTCAGCAGAGTTTAAGTAAAGAATTCTCAACAATGTCATTTTGGTGAGTGTAATGGTAGGATGGTAGGGCACAGTCGATTAAACCTATATCAGTGTATTGTTATATATTTTAATGACTGCTGACTGAGGTCATTTCTTCTTTTTTTATTAAATATTTTTTTTAATCTGTGAACATGAAGTAAAGTTGTCATTACCATAACATTTCTATCGTTGGAAAACCCGTATTTTCCACCATCTTTTCCCATCCCTTTCGAACTTGGGCTTTCTTTATGCATTAGATGCAAGCGTGGCTGTATGGTAAGAAGTTTGCTTCCCAACTACGTGATTTCGGATTCTGTCTTTCTGTGTGAGTCCTTGGACTAATGACTTCTGCGATCGAGCGGACCAAATTCTTATGAATGGATTTGGTTGATGGAAACTGAAACAAGCTTGTCATATATGCGTGCTTGTGTGTGTGTGTGTGTGTGTGCACGCGGGGGGTGGGGTGGATGTCTGTGTTTGCGTGTACCTGTGTCACTATGTCTTTGTTTTGACATCATGTGATAGTTGTGTGAGTGTCACCGTCATGCAAACAATGTCCTTCATTTCAAGTCTTCCGTGGATAAAAAAATGTTTGGTTTTGGGGAAATATTACCTTACTCGGAAACAGGTAAGGGCATCCAGCTGTAGAAAATCCACCACAACAAATTCTGTCCGTCCCATGCGAACATAGAACATAAAACGACAATGATAATGATAGTGATGATGAAGCTTCCGGTCTTCTCACCCCTGTTCTCATCTCAGTATCACTAAGTCAGCTTTCATTGGTCGGCCTCTTCTTTTATCTTCGATTTTCCCAAACATAAACGTAGGCGCAGGAGTGGCTGTGTGGTAAGTAACTTGCTAACCAACCACATGGTTCCGGGTTCAGTCTCACTGCGTGGCATCTTGGGCAAGTGTCTTCTGCTATAGCCCCGGGCTGACCAATGCCTTGTGAGTGGATTTGGTAGACGGAAACTGAAAGAAGCCTGTCGTATATATGTATATATATATATGTGTGTATGTGTGTGTGTGTGTGTGTGTGTGTGTGTGTGTTTGTTCCCCTAGCATTGCTTGACAACCAATGCTGGTATGTTTACGTCCCCGTAACTTAGCGGTTCGGCAAAAGAGACCAATAGAATAAGTACTGGGCTTACAAAGAATAAGTCCCGGGGTCGATTTGCTCCACTAAAGACTGAAACAAGTAAAAGAGTAAAAGAGTATAATTGTATTTGCTCGTTACCCCACTCATTCTACAGACATGATCGAACCCCCGTATTCCCACCACCAAAGGCTTAGGATGGCCTTTTTTTAAACTATTTTTTCGCTTTTCCCCAACGCAAGTTCTTTTTGGGGAATTCAATTCCTCTGCGTCGCATGATAAGGCTTCTGAATTGCCCGTGTCGGGAGTACATGGTGTATCTGTGTCGCCCGCCTGTAAGAATGGTCGGGCGTTGCTTGTTTCCACCGCTACAGTTGTTGGTGCCACTGTGGTGGTGAGGTTCTGCTGCTGAAGACGTTGCTTTAATGGCTGTTGATACATTGATTGTTGTTGCAGCTTTTGACCTTCTTGTGGTGGTGGCAGAGCCGCCTTTCCTCGAACTCTTGTTGGAGGGCCTTCAAATGTATGTTAGACCCACAAGTGTGGCATCTTGGCTTTCTGCCTTCCACCACAACCTGGAGTTGAGATCCGTTGGGCAGCTCGATAAGGTCGGGGATCTTGTTCAGGGATTCCGATTTTACCTGGATCAAAATCTCCAACCCAATTCAAGACCAGTTCTCATTCTGATATTTTTTAATTTCTAGAAGCGAATCCGGGCCTTCGATCACAGCGCACGCAACCAACTACCAAACATATAATTCTGGTGGCACATCTGATCTTTTAACTTCCACCATCCTCGTGTTTGTACTGGCCCACTGAGTGTTTTTGGGCCAGTGCCTCTGTGAGGAACTTCATTTCCATAGAATCATATTGTCTTCCTCGTGTGAGGAAATCAATACCAGTTCAAATGCCCTTCAAGCATTTTTCTATTTGGATGTGTGACACATTGAAAATTTCCCTCGTCTTTAGCGGCACACATCTATATACGATGGTCCTTCTGACCGTCTTCTCAATCAAATCTGAAGGGATAGCAAGCTTGGTTTTCCTTTCCCCTCTATTGAGTAGTTTTTCTGCTTTGCTCAGGTACGCATGTTTTCCTTCCAGAGTGGTTTGTTCCTGCAATTTTGTGAATCCTATCGTTGTTGCTATAGTTGGTGTTGACTAAGGCGGCGAGCTGGCAGAATCGTTAGCACGCTGGGAGAAATACGTAGCCGTATTTCGTCTGCCGTTACGTTCTGAGTTCAAATTCCGCCGAGGTCGACTTTGCCTTTCATCCTCTCGGGGTCGATAAATAAAGTACCAGTTTCGCACTGGGTCGATGTAATCGACTTAATCCCTATGTCTGCCCTTGTTTGTCCCCTTTATGTTTAGCCCCTTGTGGGCAGTAAAGAAATATATATATCGTTTTTGCTGTTGCTTATGCTGCTGTTTCTACTGCTGCTGCTGTTTCTACTGCTGCTGCTGTTGTTATTGTTGTTGTTGCTGCTGTTGTTCATTGTCAGGTCTCCGCTTGGAGCTACTGGTAACATGTAACCCAGTACAACCTATTACATGGTCGGATCGTTGGCGACTAAACTGGCAACCCCACCAAGATTTCTTGGTGAGGAGGGTGATTTGGACACCCAGCAGGACTAAAAACAAAACCTGTCAAAGGGCAGAGGAACTCTCTCATGAGTCAATGGCCATCCAAAATCCGGAGTGGAGCCCCTAAGGCGGTTGGATTGCGCCATGCGTGCCACCTTCCGGCAGCTCCTGCATCTTGGTCTACCCCCAGTCGTCTTGACTTTGTCTTGCCACTGGATCCGGCGCACCAGGACGAGAGAGTGAGGCTGATCCTGCGCAAGTCACCCTCACTATAATCCAATTCACGCGCATGTCACGACATCATGACGTCATGACACCATCCCAAAGTCCTGTGGCGATGGGGAAACGGCGAAGTAGCAGGTGAGGATACACTGGGAGCTGCAGTCGTGAACCCACACACAGGCGGCTCAGGACATGTGGTCGCCCCTCACTGAACTGAGGCAGCAGTGGAGTCCGGCAGCCTCCTGAGTGACCGAGCAGCCCTCTTCAGGATCGCTCTGCTCGCCTCCCCAGCATGAGGACGGGGCTAGAAAAGGTTGCCCTAAACATAGCCTGCCTCACCTCACCCTGGTCAGCAAACCGCGGCTGGCGGGGATCCTTTCCAAGCGGTCGAAACAAAGAAAGTAAACAAACAAAGGTGCTCACTTTCGCAACTTGGAATGTGAGAACTCTGCTTGACAACACCAAAGCGGACAGACCAGAGAGACGAACTGCCCTGGTGGCCAGAGAACTGAGCTGACACAATGTCGATATTGCAGCACTGAGCGAGACCCGCCTTGCGGACAAAGGCCAGCTGACAGAGACAGGTGGCGGCTACACTTTCTTTTGGAGTGGTCGCAGCAGTGAAGAGCGTCGTGAGGCTGGTGTTGGTTTTGCACCCTCGAGGGTATCAACGATCGGCTGATGAAGATGCAGCTCCCACTTGAAAACAAGACTAGTGCGACCATCATCAGTGCTTATGCCCCCACCATGACCAACCCTGAAGAAGTTAAGGACAGGTTCTATGAGGAACTCGACTCCCTCATCACGTCAGCCCAGCCTGGGAAGCTCATCCTCCTTGGGGACTTTAACGCCCGTGTCGGGACTGACCACCAAGCCTGGCATCGCGTACTGGGAAAGCAAGGAATCGGAAAGTGCAACAGCAACGGACAGCTCCTCCTGCGTGCGTGTGCCTCTCATGATCTTACCATCGCCAACACCTTGTTCCGTCTGCCAACACGCAACAAGACATCATGGATGCATCCACGCTCCAAACACTGGCATCTGATAGATTACGTCATCGTCAGGGCGAAAGACAGGCGGGACGTGAGACTGGTCAAAGCCATGTGCGGAGCTGACTGCTGGACGGACCATCGCCTCATTATCTCCAGGATGGATTTCTACATCCGACCTAAGAGAAGACCACAGGGTCAGAAAGTGACGAGGAAGCATAACATCACAAAATTAAAGAACCAGCTGACTGCACAAGATCTCCAGTCACGTATGGACAGCAAGCTGTTGGACATTCGGAGTGACCAGTCCAGCATCGATGAGCAGTGGGAATCATTCAGGGACACGGTTCATTCCATCGCCCTTGAAACTCTGGGCCAAGTTGCGAGGAACCACCAGGACTGGTTCGACGAAAACGACCAGGAAATCCAAAAGCTCCTGGAAGAGAAACGCCGTCTGCTGCGGGCTCACCAAAATGACACCACCTGCACGGCAAAGAAGGCCGCTTTCAACAACATTCGCAGCACAGTCCAGGCTAAACTCCGCCTCATGCAAGACGCATGGTTAAGCGCCAAGGCGGATGAGATTCAGGGATACGCAGACAAACACGACACCAAGAAATTCTACGAGGCGCTGAAAGCTGTCTATGGACCGCAGTTCTCCTTTGGATCAACCCCCCTGCTCAGCTCGGATGGAACCTCACTCCTGACTAACAAGAGGCTGATCCTGGAGAGATGAGCGGAGCATTTCAACATCGTGCTCAACCGACCAGCCCAGATCAACGAGGAAGCCATCGCACGACTCCCCCAGGTGCCGACAAACCACGAGTTGGCTGTTCCCCCTGCAGTCGAGGAAGTGAGCAGAGCCATCAAAAAAATGTCCACCGGCAAAGCTCCAGGCTCTGACGCCATCCCTGCAGAGGTGTTCAAGTCGGGCGGCCCCACCATGATCAGTCAGCTCACCAGCCTGTTCCAGTCGATGTGGGACAGGGAACAACTCCCTCAAGATTTGTTCGTAGTAGTCGTGACAGAGGTGATGGTGGTGGTGTTGGCAAAGTTGTTGTTGTTGCTTGTGATTGGGACGGTCATCTTGTTTTGCCTGCTTGCTTGTCTGGTACTCACGCCAATAGGTGAAGAACTGTCACCCTCTCTCACTTTTGTGACAAGACACTTGTCTGTCTCTTCCCCTCTCTCGTCGACGACTGAGACTCCCTCGAAACTATTTGTTGCGGCTATTCTTTTACTTGTATCTGTTAGGAGTATTAGAATCTGATAGAGTACTAACTATAGAAATGAAAACGAAATTGAGGAGTACATCAGAATAGTGAGGAAACTAATGAAGTCAAAGCTAAATGGTCCGAATCTAGTGAAAGCTGTAAATACTTGGTCATTATCATTAATTAGTTAATCAACAGCTTTTGTAGATTGGACGAAAACTGATTTAGCAAAGCTAGACAGAACATCTGATTTAGACACAAGGCCAGTGATTTGGGGGCAGAGGGGTTTAGTTCGATTACATTGAACAACATTACAACACCGATACTTTATATTATCGACCCTGGAAGGACATTTTTTATGACAGGCACAAAACATGTAAGTTTGCAAGGAGTTAATCGATTGTATCAACAGCAATGATTGACTCCGGAAGGATGAAAGGTAAGGCTGACCTCGGCGAGCAGAAATTAAACACGCGCGAGTGCGCACGCACGCACTCTCGCTCGCACACAAGCGTATGCTCGCATACACACGTGTGTACACATATACACACATACGATCATAATGCATAGATACAGTCATGCATCCATATACACGTACACAATATTCAGTATGATACCAATATTGCTGTAAATCTGTATGTATGTATGTATGTATGTATGTATGTATGCTTGTATGTACATCTGTATGAATGCATGTGTGTACGCAGACACATGTAGACACAAATGTATATGTATACTTAAATAAATTTATACACACACGCGTTCACGCACGCGCACAAATACCCACACAGATAGATAGATAGAGAGAGAGAGAGAGAGAGAGAATAGATAGATAGATAGATAGAGAGAGAGAGATAGAGAGAGAGAGAGAGATAAATAGATAGATAAATAGATAGATAGATAGATAGATAGATAGATAGATAAATAGATAGATAGAT
>NC_043004.1:103078026-103080526 GCF_006345805.1 Octopus sinensis | reverse complement strand
GGCTGCTCTTTCTGGTGGACGAGTGACCTGTTGGGGTCACTCCTAAATTGTTATATATATATAATTATATATATTATATATAATATATATATATATATATATATATATACATACATACATATAAGCCGGGCACACATACATACACATATGCACACACACATTCAGAAACACGTTTAGTTAAGGTGAAATAAAGAAATTAAAGAAAAGGTACTCAATGCTTGTTTTTATTTGTACGACGCTGATGATGCATTCTGTCGCAACTCAGTTCTTCTCAGTCAATATCATCCTTCAGGCAACACCAAAAATGAATGAAAGACAGAGTTGTACTGACCAAAAACAATCCCATCGTTATTCTTTGAGACATAGGTTATCTTGGACAATATCATCCAATGTTTTCTTAGTTTTATATCTTTTTTTTTATTTCTGTTTTGATTTGAGGGAAATTTATTTGCTATTTTAACAAGCAGAGCAACCACATAAGGGCAATCGTCTTTCTCTTCTTTTCTTGCTCTGTATCTCCTGCTGACATTTATGTCTCCTGATGTATTTCATTATCCCTGAATGTTTCTCATTATACTCTATCTCTCTCCTTGTCTCTGTCTCTGTCTGTTAGTTTCTCTATCTCTCTCTCTCATCATTCTCTCTCCCTTTTTCTGTTTCCAACTCTTCGTTTCTCTCTCGAACTCTCTCTCTTTTTCTCCCTTTCCAGCAGTATCTTTCTCTTTCTGAATCGCAATGGCTTTTCCTCTCATTTTCTCACTCCCTCGCTTCTTCTCCTCTCTCTCTCTCTCTTTTTCTCTTTAACTGTTTCTTTCTCTGAGTCGGAACTATTTTTTCTCTCTCTCTCCCTCTCTCTCTCTCTCTCTCTCTCTCTCTCTCTCTCTCTTCCTCTCTCTCTCACTAATCTCACTTGTCTGACTCTTTCTTTTACCGTATACGAGTCTCTATGTCTCCCTTCGTTCTTCATCATACTCAAATACTCACGGTCACTTTCACCAGACATTTCTCTCTATCCATCCAACTGTCTGTCTGTTTGTCTCTCTGTATATACCTCTGTCTCCGTCTTTCTTTCTCCCCCTCCCATTCTCTTTCTCTCTCTTCGTCTCTTCACATATCTTTCCGCCATTTCTATCTTCTTTAGATGTGTCATTGTCCCTTATTTTTGCTCCCCTCTACCGCTCTCCCACGCCGCTGGTTCTTGTTCTACATATTTCTTCTGAAGGTCTTTTGACTTTAAGTGTTCGGTCATTATAATAAAAGGTTGTTTAAACCTTACTAGGTCACTAGGACACACATTCACACGCAAAGAGATAAAGAGAGAGAGACAGACAGACAGACAGAATGAGAGAGACGCCGCAGCTTCAAGTACTCTTCCACTTACTACTTGCGCAATAGTCTGCATATTACGTATGTATAACAATTACATACGTAAATATAAATTGGTGTCAAACATTCTCACTAAATATGTCAATTGTTTCCACTGCTTAAAGTGTGATTCAGGCAATGGAATCGTACGAACCCGTAACCTTTTATATATTTTACACTGCTACTGTTGTTGTTTAACACTAGGTCGACCTTGGCTGAACAGACCTGTGAAGGACGTTCCTCTCAAAATCATTCCGTCTTTCTTATCCCATGTTTCCTTCCTTTTTCAAATCGTTTGGGTATAATTTAAGGGAAATTTGGATGCTATTTCTGATAGATTAAGTGATCTCAAAGAGGATGTCCATTAATATTTTTGTTGTAAGGATGGGCGAGCTGACAGAACCGTTAGCACGCCGGGTGAAATGCTTTGCGGTATTTCGTCTGCCACTACGTTCTGAGTTCAAATTCCGCCGAGATCGACTTTGCCTTTCATCCTTTCGGGGTCGATAGATTAAGTACCAGTTGCGTACTGGAGTTCTAATCGATTGGCCCCGCCCCACAAAATTTCGGGCCTTGTGCCTAGAGTAGAAAAGAATCGTTAGCACGCCAGCAGAGTGATTAGTGGCATTTCGTCCGTCTTTACATTTTGACTTCAAAATTCACTGAGGTTGACTTTACCTTTCATCCTTTCAGGGTCGATAGATTAAGTACCAGTTGCGTACTGGAGTTCTAATCGATTGGCCCCACCCCACAAAATTTCGGGCCTTGTGCCTAGAGTAGAAAAGAATCGTTAGCACGCCAGCAGAGTGATTAGTGGCATTTCGTCCGTCTTTACATTTTGACTTCAAAATTCACTGAGGTTGACTTTACCTTTCATCCTTTCAGGGTCGATAGATTAAGTACCAGTTGCGTACTGGAGTTCTAATCGATTGGCCCCACCCCACAAAATTTCGGGCCTTGTGCCTAGAGTAGAAAAGAATCGTTAGCACGCCAGCAGAGTGATTAGTGGCATTTCGTCCGTCTTTACATTTTGACTTCAAAATTCACTGAGGTTGACTTTACCTTTCATCCTTTCAGGGTCGATAGATTAAGTACCATTTGCGTACTGGAGTTCTATCGATTGGCCCCGCCCTCA
>NC_043004.1:103075545-103077926 GCF_006345805.1 Octopus sinensis | reverse complement strand
TTATTATTATTATTATCATCATTATTATGTAAGGCGGCGAGCTGGCAGAATCGTTAGCATGTAGAGGCGAACACACCTTCTCCATGTGATCGGCGAGAAAGATTGTTAAAACACTGGGATATTTTCCTACTTTTCTTAACATGAAACTAATGGTAGCCTTAATTCATAAATGAAGAAATTACATCCACCAATGCGGTGTTGAACACTCATTTTCATCGTTCGACATTTCCTGGTTCATTAAAGTGCTTTATGATCGAAGTGTGACTTGATTTAAATTGTTTTGCCAATTCTAATACAGTTGACTTT
The DNA here is from genome assembly GCF_006345805.1 of Octopus sinensis. NCBI lineage: Eukaryota > Metazoa > Mollusca > Cephalopoda > Octopoda > Octopodidae > Octopus > Octopus sinensis. The sequence continues at coordinate 103,077,620 of NC_043004.1, read as the reverse complement.
GAATTTTACCCCAGCTACGGCTTCTAGACGCTCAATATTGATAGGACTTGGTTGTTCTTATTGAGGGTAATCTACGAAAGAAAAAATCCCCGAGCAAAACTGGCCAAACCACCGTTGACATATATAGGAGAGTTCACGAAAAAAAAACAACAAAAGACGAAGACAAGTGGTGTACAAAACAAACACATGTATTAGTATAACGCTCAGGAATAGAAAAAGTCTTTTACGTTTCGAGCCTACGCTCTTCTACAGAAAGGGACACAGAGAAAAAGAAAAAAAAAGAAGAGAAACAAGGAGAGAAAAAATGTGTGTAATGGCTACCGATCTATCAAAGCGCTCATTTTGAATTCTATGTGTGTATGTATGTATGTATGTATGTATGTATGTATGTATGTATGTATGTATGTAGTATGTATGTATGTATGTATGTATGTATGCCTTCGAAACATGCTTGACTCCACTAGCGACAGCTGATGACGGGGGTTTTGTCCTTGTGTAGCTCGTCCTGTAATTGTTTTTTCGTTTTCTTGTTTTTTGTTTTTTTGTTTTTTCCGTTTCTACGTCTTATTGTGATGTCCTGTACTCACGTATAATTATTTATATGTGCATGTATATATACATGTAGATGTAGGTACGTACATATATGTTTGTATGTATGCATATATTTTTATTTATCACCTTATTGTCTGACAGCGACCCGCATTAGGTTCGTTCCGATTCGTCGTTTCGTTCCACTTCTTGGTTCCTTTTTTTTATATTATTATATTTAAGATGCGGAATTCTCTCCCTTTGCTTTAACCTCTTCACTCTCTCTCTCTCTCCCACTCCTCCTCTCTCTCTCTCTCTCAGCCGCGTGTCCCCCTCCTCCTTCCTTCTTCCTTACTGCCAGCGTATAAAATAAAATTTCTTTTACACGTGGTTCTTACTACTGAAAAGACTGCCTCCACGCGCTGATACAATATCCTTCGTCTTCGCCAGAAAAAGGCTTTTTCGTTCGTCCCTTGTGTGTTTGATTTCCTGTATCGTATTCTCTTTTTATTTTCTCGTTTTGTAATTATTTGTATTTTTTGTACATGTATTTTTATTTTTGCAGTTTTATTTTACGTCTTGTTCGTGTTCGTACTCATTTTGCCCCGCTGCTTGGAATTTTATTTTAATTCTTCTCGCAAAGGCCTATTGGATTAGTGTTCTGTCTCTGCCTTCGAACATGCTTGACTCCACTAGCAACAGCTGATGACGGGGGTTTTGTCCTTGTGTAGTTCGTCCTGTAATTGTTTTTTTCGTTTCTTGTTTTTGTTTTTCGTTTCTGTTTTTGTTTTTTGTTTTTTTTTCCGTTCTACGTCTTATTGTGATGTCCTGTACTCACGTATAATTATTTATATATGCATGTATATATACATGTAGATGTAGGTACGTACATATATGTTTGTATGTATGCATATATTTTTATTTATCACCTATATATATATATATATATATATATATATGTATACAATTAAAAATGAGCGCTTTTTACATTCACCATTATAGTGTTTCGATTTTAGTTTGAACAATAAATCATCGCAGACCAACGTGAATTTAATTTAAGAACACAACGCAACGTCCGGTCTGGGAACTGAACCCACGATCTCGTAATCGTGAGTGCAACACCTTAACACCAATGCCATGCACCTTGAACACAACAACAGAGAAATATATCTATATATATATATATAATATATATGGGTGTGTGTTGTGTGTGTGTGTGTGTGTGGGTGTGTGTGTGTGTGGAGGGGTGCAATGGCCCAGTGGTTAGGGCAGCGGACTCGCGGTCGTAGGATCGCAGTTTCGATTCCCAGACCGGGCGTTGTGAGTATTTATTGAGCGAAAACACCTAAACCTCCACGAGGCTCTGGCAGGTGGTGGTGGTGAACCCTGCTGTACTCTTTCAAGTGGAGGCGCAATGCTCCAGTGGTTAGGGCAGCGGGCTTGTGGTCGTAGGATCGCGGTTTCGATTCCCAGACCGGGCGTTGTGAGTATTTATTGAGCGAAAACACCTAAACCTCCACGAGGCTCCAGCAGGGTGGTGGTGGCGA
>NC_043004.1:103063045-103070545 GCF_006345805.1 Octopus sinensis | reverse complement strand
CATACATAACATACATACATACATACATACATACATATATACATACATACACACACACACACAGACACACACACATACATACATACATACATACATACATGCATACATACATACATACATCACATACATACATACATACATATATACATACATACACACACACATACACACACATACATACATACATACATACATACATACATACATACATACATACATACATACATACATTCATACATACATACATTCATACATACATACACACACACACATACATACATATATACATACATAACATACATACATACATACATACATACATACATATATACATACATACACACACACACATACATACATACATACATAACATACATACATACATACATACATTCATACATTCATACATACATACATACATACATTCATACATACATACATACATACATACACATACATACATACATACATACATACATACATACATACATACATACATACATACATACATACAGCCACCTCACGCTGCCGTAACATGAAATACCGTCAGAAGAAAGTCTATTTTACATTGATTTCCATGATATATAGAAGTGAACGGTATATTCATTCGGCGAACGGATCTCACGTTACGACAAAATTTTCTTGAACGTAACGCCTCTGTAACACATAAAAGCCTACATGTATATGTATATATTCGTTCGTGTACGTGTCTCTGTTTATGTGTGTGTGTGTGTGTGTGGTGTGTGTGTGTGTGTGTGTGTGTATGTGTGTATGTGTGTGTGTGTGTGTGTGCGCGTGCGCACGTGTACGTTCGTGCTTGTAAGTGTATATATATATATATATATATATACATATAAATATATATACACACACGCACTCATACATATACATACAGAGAGAGAGACAGCTAGACAGAGAGAGACAAACAGACAGCTAGACAGACAGACAGACAGACAGACAGACAGACAGACAGACTGAGAGTACGGAGGACAGAGAGAGAGAAACAGAGACTGTAAGAATTGGATAAAGTTGAATGTCAGGAATGTTAGAATGCCAGATTAAATCCTAACACCCGTTCATTTTTTTCTTTTTCTTTTACATATGAATTTAAAATCCTGCTGTTAAAGTATATTCTATGGCTATACGGCAATCGACTCAATCGACTACTACCGCCTTTATTAACTGTATACCCGTTTATATGCATAAATAATTACACATGCATACACAATTACAGCGTGGAAGACATACGAAGACATTCAAAAACACACGAACGCTATTAACTTCACTTAAACATTTATTATTTTGGCGCGACGAAAATTTTTACAGCAGATAATAATGGGTCCGGTGGGGTTCGTAAGTGTGTATTTTTAAATGGCGAGTATCTTCCGCCCTATAATTGTTTTAGTTGGTTGGTTGGCATCCTTTCTGTCTCGGGAGACAATGGAGTTGCGCATAAAGTAGTCTAGTCCGGCTTTTATATTTCATGTCCTGATACATTTCCTGCTGTGGCTGTGTAGTCCTTATCCTGGACAAACACTCCCTCTGGCAGGTACCGCAAATGTAGCTAAGACTGTTCCTGGCTGGTTGTAATGCCATAGTCTCTCTGTTTTAGTTACAACACAAGGTTTCAGATCAAATCTCTTGCTTGGCAAGTCCGCCCATGACCGTCGGTAGGGATGAGGGAGGGGTGCACTGGACAGCACTACTTCCTTCGCTATTCAATAGTGGACCCTCAGATTCAAAGTGATACACTTATTTCGAAACTCCACTTTAGCATTATCATAAATTTCGCCGGGGTCAACTTTGCCTTTCATCCTTTCGGGGTCGATAAATTAAGTACCAGTGAAACACTGGGGTCGATGTAATCGACTAGTCTCCTCTCCCCCGAAATTTCAGGCTTTGTGCCTTTAGCAGAAAAGATTATTACAAATTAGTGCCCACCCAGAACATTCTGAAACACCTCCAGGCACCAAAGTTTGGCGACGGGTCCACCTCCGAAATATACAGGCATACCTATATACCGAGCTGGCAGAAACGTTAGCACGCCTGACGAAATGCGTAGCCGTATTTCGTCTGCCGTTACGTTCTGAGTTCAAATTCCACCGAGGTCGACTTTGCCTTTCATCCTTTCGGGGTCGATAAATTAAGTACCAGTTACGCACTGGGGTCGATGTAATCGACTTAATCCATTTGTATGTCCTTGTTTGTCCCTTCTGTGTTTAGCCCCTTGTGGGTAGTAAAGAAATATATATATTTATTTAAATAAAAAGAATAAAAATTCAAGTCATTCCGGAGATCTTCGATGCTTTATTTTCTGCTAAAAGTGTGGTGGAGAAACTCACCGTTATAGTTTAGTAAGTTATCCTTCCACCCTATAAAACGTAGTTGGTTTCTGGTGAACTTATTGTTCGTCTTATATGTCTTGGTACTATCTAAATGTACGATTCTGTGGCGTGGGTGGTTGATATTTCCCACTAGTTTTCTTAATCACATGAGTGGCGTGTGATGAGTAATTTCAATATCACCTGTACAAGTTTTTAGTGATACCATTTGTATGCAGAAAGATATCGTTAATCCAATACGTGCTATCGCGTTTCGTATAGTCTCGAGTGACATCAACAGTAACAGCTGATATAAAAGTATTTTTCTTTTTTCTTCTTATTTACTTATTTATTCATTTATTTATTCAATTTTCATTTTAAAAAAACGGTCAGTTATCTAAATACAGCATCAAAACTTTGATGAAAATATTCTCAAACTGCAAGAGTAAATCGCTTTTTCTTTCCTTTTTTTTTTTTTTTCTTGCTTGTATCTGTTCTAGAAATTTCTAGGGATTGGTTTATTTAGAGGCATATGAGTATTAAGTGATAATATTGATGGTGAGAATGACGGAAACATTTTGTTTATATTTTACCATTATTTTCTGAATTAGCTTTTTGCAGAAAGTTGAATGACGTCACAAGAGCTGAAACAAGGATTCTGACAGTCATTTTTGCGGGTAACGAAAGATGCCTGTTGCTGAAACTTTCTCATCTATAAGGCAGTTTAAATTGGGTGAATTCCATTCCAGTAATTCTTTACCTGCTTTGTATATCCTATGGAAGGATTTTCACGTGTTCTCTGATAACTCTAGAATACACTGTATTAAAAATCTAGAGAAAACGTGAATTAAAGTAGAATAAATAGGCGTGGCTGTGTGGTAGGAAGCTTGCTTCCCAACCACTTGGTTCTGGGTTCAGTCCCACGGCATGGCTACTTGGGTGTCTTCTATTATAGCCTCGGGCCAACCAAAGTTTTGTGAGTGGACTTGGTAGATGGAACCTGAAGGAATCCCGTCGTATATATATATATATATATAGATATATATATATATATATATATATATATATTTGTGTGTGTGTGTGTGTGTTTTTGTGTCTGTGTTTGTACCTACCACCGTTTGACAACCGGTGTTGGTGTGTTTATATACCCGTAACTTAGCGGTTCAGCAATATCGATAGAATAAGTACTAGGCTTTAAAAAAGAAAAGTCCTGGGGTCAGTTTGTTGGACTAAAACTCTTCAAGGCGGTGCTCCAGCATGGCTGAGGTCAAATGACTGAAAGAAGTACAGGATAACAGATTTAAACTCTCTTCGCCCCCCCCCCCCCACACACACACATGGTAGTGTGGTGGTGTCTGTGTTGGTATTGGTATGCAGTGTCAACTAAGATCATCGAAGCGAAATTCCCCCAAGAGAAATATATCCGTGCTGGGGAGGAAAAATAACGAAGTTGAAGAAGGAAAGGTAGGTGGAAGTGTTGCAGAGATATCCACTACAATTTATTATTATTATTATTATTATTATTATTATTATTATTGAAGGCGCCGGGCGAAATGCGTAGCCGTATTATTATTATTATTATTGAAGGCGCCGGGCGAAATGCGTAGCCGTATTTCGTCTGCCGTTACGTTCTGGGTTCAAATTCCGCCGAGGTCGACTTTGCCTTTCATCCTTTCGCGGTCGATAAATTAAGTACCAGTTACGCACTGGCGTCGATATAATCGACTTAATCCGTTCGTCTGTCCTTGTTTGTCCCCTCTGTGTTTAGCCCCTTGTGGGTAGTAAAGAAATATATTATTATTATTGTGTGAGAGAGCAGTGCATGCCATCAAAGTGACACTGGGGTAAAATATACGAAGCCCAGTATACCCATCATGAATACCCGTCTGATAAGGGTACACTAGGCACATGCATCACAACCATATGTGCGCGACATGGTGATCTCATATCAAGATAACAGCGCATGACCTTGCAGGTGAGGCCCGGTTAGAATTTTCTTCTGGTCAAGTAGCCCATCCCGCTCAAACGGTCCCTGAATAAGGGTTGTTTAAGGATGTTGAAAAAACCACCCATGTTTCCAGAGGTGAATTATTCAAACCACAACGAATCCCTCTCAACACATGGCTATGATGCTCCCCCACTACTTCTGCTCGTGATCAGAGATGCACATATCGTCAGCCACTAAGGGACATGCCCAACTGGTTAAGGTCAAACAACTGACAAGCAAATCTGTGGTATTGAGCAGAATATTTGTTGTAGCCCATCTTTTATACCAAGACAAAACAATGTACATGATAACACTTCCAATCAGTTAAGATCAGAAGCCACGAGAGCCACTGCCTGGTGTATTATTATTATTATTATTATTATAATGATAATAATAATAATAATAATAATAATAATAATAATAATAATAATAATAATAATAATCAATTCTTTTTTATTGGCCACAATATGCGTGTCAGCCCTTGTGGCCAATAAAAAAAGATTGATTATTATTATTATTATTATTATTATTATTATTATTATCATTATTATTATTATTTTTATTATTTTTATTTTTTTATTATTATTATTATTATTATTATTATTGTTGTGGGTTGTTGTTGTTGTTGTTGTTGTTGTTGTTATTTAACCGTGAACTTATAATCCGAAAACATCCTAACATTGACGATATTACCGTCATGGGAATAACTACTATTAAAGCCTTGAAACTGCCCAGAGTTAAACGGGTAGGCCTCTCATCACCATCCTAAAGAATAATCAGTTCGCTACTTCCCACCTAGGCGCCATCGTCGCCGAGGACTACGTCGGTGTCGGTCGCTACTATATTACGTGGTCGCCGGTCGATTCGCCGATGCTCGATTTCTGGGTTGTCGGCATCGGTCGCGCTTACTCTCTGATTGGTCGCCGCGATCTGCTCCCATCAGGCTGGGACAGACGCGTAACATTCGCAGATCGCATGGCAATGTCCATATCCGGTTTTACTCTTTCTTCGGTGAGAGGTTATATTACATGTTATCTAACGCTGTCAAGCGTTGGTGGATGACAAATACAGACACAAACAGACACACACACACACGTATATATATATATATATATATATAACGGGAAGCTTTATGAAAATAAACAAAAGACGAAGGCAGGTGGAAAACAAACGAACAATTGTATTAGTATGGCGCTCAGGAAATATAAATAAAACAAGTCTTTAACGTTTCGAGCCTACGCTCTTCAACAGAAAGATACACAGGGAGAGAAAAACACAGAAAGAAGGAGAGAAAAAAAATGCGTGCAGTAGCTAACGAATCAACATGGCGATCTGATTTCGGCCAGAGGTCAAAGATCAAACATGAGACGCGAGAGCGAAATAAGGGGAGATAATAGGGTTGATAAACGGGTTGAGGGACCAGCTAATTGTGCGTGGGAGGGGTCTGGATGTGTGTATGTATAGGGTTGGTGTATGTATTAGTATGTATAAGGGTGTGTGTGTGTGTTGTGTGTGTGTGTGTGTATGAGAGAGTATTAGTGCGTAAGATGGTCTGACATGCGTATGTATGGGGTTGGTGTATGTATTAGTATGTATTAGTATGTATTAGTACGTATTGGTATGTATAGGTATGTGTTGTGTGTGTGAGAGAGAGTATAAGTGCGTATGCGGGTCTGGACGTGTGTATGTATAGGGTTGGTGTAAGTATTAGTATGTACTAGTATGTATTAGTACGTATTAGTATGTATAGTTGGTGTGTGTATTAGTATGGCACATCATATGTGATGTGATGTGTAAAGTCATGTGGTGTAGTGAGGAGAGAAGAGGGGGAGGGGGAGGAGAAGAGGGGGAGGGGAGAAGAGGGGGAGAGAAGGGAGGGGAAGAAGAGGGGGAGGAGAAGGTGGAAGAGGAGAGGAGGGGGAGAAGGAAGGGGAGGAGGGGGATGAAGGAGGAAGAGGGAGAGGGGGAGAGAGGGAGTGAGGAGCAGAGGGAAAGGGAAGAGGGAGGGAGAAAGAGGGAAGAAGGGAAGGGGAGTAGGGGTGAAAGGATGAAGGACTGAAGAAGTAGGGGTCGGGGGGAGAGAAAGGATAGGTGAGGAGGGGGGAGAGGGGGGTTAGATGAGGGGGGGGGAGAGTTGAGACCAAATGGCGTATAAGAGCGAAGAGAGAAGATTAATTCCTGTTCACGGCGCAAACGGGAATCCGGATGGCCTCTGTGTAAGGACAGACCGAACACAGATAGGTGTTGCAAGGAGTGACCGGTGGAGCGGAAATGGCGTGAGACGGTGTGTCGTTCGCAAGGTGGATGTCACGAAGGTGTTCCGCGAACCGGTCAGCCAAGCGGCGTCCCGTTTGTCCGATGTACAAGGAATTGCAGAGAGAGCAAGAGATGCAATAGATAATATTGCTGGAGGTGCAGGTGAAGGAGTGGATGATGGGATAGGGTCGATGGTGGGTGCTAGTGAGGCGGGTGGTGTTGGAGAGGTAAGGGCAAGTGCGGCAACGTGGGCGGGAGCAGGGGAACGAGCCGGGTTGGGAGGTAGGGTCAGGGAAGGAGCTATGGACCAAAAGGTCTCGAAGGTTGTGGGCTCGTTTGAAAGAGGGGAGGGGTCGGTTAGGGAAGAGGTGTGAAGTGGACGGGTCGGACTGGAGATGACGGAAAGCTCGAAGATGGGTGCGTTGGAGACGTAGGGTCGTGGGGTGGTAAGTGAGGGGAAAAGGGAGGCGGGAGACTACAGGGCGGGTTCGGGGAGAGAGAGCAGATACACGGTCCACGGACCGTGCTCTGGCAAGGGCGGTGTGGATAGTGGTGAGGGGGTATCCACGTAGGGTGAAGTGGTGAGCCATACGTTGAGACATATATATATATATATATATATATATATATATATATATATATATATATATATACCAGTAAACACAGATATATAAATACAGTAATACCATACTTTACAAAGATCCGCTTTACGAGACGCCGGGTTTACTTTTTTATTTCATAATAATTATAAAAAGGTTGAATAGCCGTCTTGTGTAAGTGGCAACGTTGCAACATGTGACAACACTAGCTCTGACGTGTCTACACAGCTGCATTTACATTATTATTTTCGGCATTTTTTAAACCCATCCAATATATCTAAACGAAAGTGTACAACAGGTACTGAAGAGAGTTAAAAGAAACGAAAAGCCATCACTT
>NC_043004.1:103050545-103055545 GCF_006345805.1 Octopus sinensis | reverse complement strand
CTCTTAAGAATGGTCAGTAAGAAGGTGTTTGACTGGCACTTTGACTAGTGTGTATATACGTATATATATATGTTGTGTGTGTATGTGTTTTGTGTGTAGTGTATGCATACGTCTGCGTGTGTGCGTCTGCGTGTGTATGTGCGTGTATGTATGTGTGCGTGGGGTTGGTGTGGGATTGTGTGTGTGGAACATTTGTGCTTTCCTCTGTTTATGTGTGTGTGCGTTTGCGTGTGTGTGCATATATGTGCGTGTGTGTATATGCCCATGTATGTGTAATTGCGCGTATGTAAATATGCGTGTGTGTTTTGTGTGTTGGAGGTATGTCTGAGTTCATATGCGTGTGCATAAGTACTAAGCTTCCAAAGAATAAGTCCTGGGGTCGATTTGCTCAACTAAATGCGGTGCTCCAGCATGGCCACAGTCAAATGACTGAAACAACCAAAAAAGAGTAAAGATTAAAGAGTAAACCCTTTCCCGGCACGCAACAAAATCTGTGGATGTCATCAGATACACTCGAATGATATTTTTCTCAGACCTAGAACAAGTACTTTTGCTTTCAAGTATAAACACCCAGCAGTCTTAACTCTTTCCATGCCTAACCGTCTGGGACTGCCCCTGATTTTATAAGTACTTGCTATTTTAAAGCGATTTAAATAAAAAAAATCTTCCATCAAAGTGCTATAAACAAGTTTCCTCCCATTCATGCTCGTATAATACACACTTGTGTATAGTAAACCTTCAAACACATCTACATAACCTCTTACCGGATCTTTTCGGTTTGAACGGCAGTTTTTTCTAGCGGTGTCATATGAAATTGTCACCCATAATTATGACCCTAGTATCGATCTATTGCATTTCAATCTGTTTTAGGGTTAGGGTTACTTAGGGTTAGTTAGGGTTAGGGTTAGGGTTAGGGTGGGGGAAGGGTATCTTTTGTTCTTCACAAATGTAAATAAACCCAATCTGTTTCTTAAACGAGGGACATATTCATACGGCACAGAATGTTTTTTTACCTCAAAAGACGTCATTGATTGGTTGAAATTGCAGAAATTGAAGAAAAAGAAACAGCAAATATCTTACAAACTGTAGAATTTTCTCAATAAAGCCAAGAGAAAAAGATGTTTTATAAACACATTCTACCAGTATACGAAGTTTAAAATTTTTTAGTTACCTAGAAATTATGTTAAAAACTGCCGTTCAAACCGAAAAGATCCCCCTTACCTTCAGAAAACAGACTCATTAATTGTTCTTAATACATATATGTAGATACATATTTTAAAAAATAAAATGAGACATGGTGCTAACATATGCTAACACGTTGTACATTTTCGTAATGTTCATAAACAATGATCTGGGATTTGTATCCTTTCAAAATAACTGTAAAACGAAATCTGTTGGGGTCTAAATTAGAGAATTCACAAATAGGGATCTGGGATTTGTATCCTTTCAAAATAACTATAAAACGAAATCTGTTGGAGTCTAAATTAGAGAATTCACAAATAATTTATTGTGTGCGTTTATCTGTATGAGTGTTTGCACGCGCGTTCGCTTGTGTGTGTGCACGCACGCGTGACGGGTGTAATGTTTTGTTGTTACTTTTGCTGTTGTTGTTATGGCTGTTTTCGCTCCTGGTCAATCTTAACTGCATACATCAAATATCTCTTCGATTAAAATGATTCCAAACATGACCTTCGTGTTTCTTTTGCGTGGGTGTGGAATGGATATGTGGGACTACATTGGCAGATCTTTTCACTTTGACCGGCAGATTTTTAAAATAATTTCTTTATTAACTAAACACTTTTAAACTTCGTATACTGGTAGAATGTGTTACATAAAACATCTTTTTCTTCTCTTGGCTTTCTTGAGAAAATTATGTAGTTTGTAAGCTATTTCTTGTTTAATTTCTTGCATTTAGGCAATTTCAACCAATCAATGACGTCTATTGAGGTGAATACAATTTCAGTATACGAAGTTTAAAAGTGTTTAGTTACAAAGAAATTATTTTAAAAATCTGCCGGTCAAAGTGAAAAGATCCCTACATTGTCTAATGTGTGCCCTTCCATTTTTTGAAGCTAATGGAGTGTGATTTTTTTTTTTTCAAATAAAATTTTGCTGCTATTTCTTGCATTTTCGAGTGATCACGCCGTCTTTGCGCGTGCGCGCGCGTGTGTATGTGTCTGTATCTGATATGCGTGTGTGTCTAATGTGTGTACACGTATGGGTGTGCGTCTGTTGTGTGAATGTGTACGCCTGTTGTGTGAATGTGTGCGCGCATCCAGTTTGTGTGTGTATGTGTGTGCGTGTGTGTGTGCTGAGCGTGTCACAGCACAGCAAGTGGTCCCCACGCTGAAAAGCTGCGAGAGGGGCAATAAATGAGAGATCAGACAGCTTGTATATTTAAAGAATGTTACATCATCTCTTATTTTAAAATAACCTTATTCAAGACTTAACAACAGAAATGTAACAAAGAAAAAAACCTCCAACTTATTTGACAGTTGTCGTTCTTTTTATAACTACTACTACTACTACTACTACTACTACTACTACTACTACTAATACTACTACTACTAATACTACTGTTGCTGCTGCTCCTGTTGCTACTACTACTACTGCTGCTGCTGCTGCTACTACTACTACCACTACTACACTACTACTACTACTACTACTACTACTACTACTACTACTGCTGCTGCTGTTGCTGCTGTTGCTGCTGTTACTACTACTACTACTACTACTACTACGGTTTGAACGGGATGTCATGCCAGCTGTCGTAATAGAGTCTTGAGTGCCAGCTCATACAAAAATGGATGTGAGACGACGCCCTAGGCAGAAATGACGACACCCTTGACAGAAGGGATTCGAAACGGTTTCGATTTACTTTTGCTTCTGAGTAGATTCCACTGTGCACTGCAGTGTTTCATCCTCTGAAGACGGAGCCGAGACCGGTTGCTTTAAGGGCAGCTTCCAAGTAACGAAAGTCGCATCGGAAGTTTTAGTAAGAATTTGATCCAGACTGATTAGATACCTACCATATCCAGACGTGGTGCCTTAGCTTTGACAACACAACTTTCGTGTTTCGCATTAAAGAAGCGGCCAACAACCATTCTCCCCCGCTTTCACATCGGTTGTCATGCCTTGCCTAATTTCCTTCTCGAATTTACTTGCTAATTCTTCTCTAATCTATTTGATTCTATCGCTTGTTTCTTGCTAAAATCTGACGCCCTTCCCCCACATACACACAAACACACACACCTGCACATTACTACCACCGACAGCAACATTTGCCTCTTTTCAATTTCTCCTGCCAATCGTCACTTAACTGATATACTAATCCGATCCTTGTAGGCTTCTGTTCGGTAGTCATATGAAACGGTCACCTCCCGGAACCACTCAGCATCGACAGCTCAGTCCATAAGAATATCCCTCTCTCCTCAATTATGTGTTTTGGCTCTGGAATATATTATGGAGGATGGAGAATTTGTGAAACATCCAGCTTAAACTGGGTCAGAAGCGAGTTGTGTCTGCATACACGAACGACGTCACTGTAATGGTGTCGGACACTTTGGATATAGAAGCGGTCGACACAAAGACTGAATGGTGTCGGACACTTTGGATATAGAAGCGGTCGACACAAAGACTGAATGGTGTCGGACACTTTGGATATAGAAGCGGTCGACACAAAGACTGAATGGTGTCGGACACTTTGGATATAGAAGCGGTCGACACAAAGACTGAATGGTGTCGGACACTTTGGATATAGAAGCGGTCGACACAAAGACTGAATGGTGTCGGACACTTTGGATATAGAAGCGATCGACACAAAGACTGAATGGTGTCGGACACTTTGGATATAGAAGCGGTCGACACAAAGACTGAATGGTGTCGGACACTTTGGATATAGAAGCGGTCGACACAAAGACTGAATGGTGTCGGACACACTTTGGATATAGAAGCGGTCGACACAAAGACTGAATGGTGTCGGACACTTTGGATATAGAAGCGGTCGACACAAAGACTGAATGGTGTCGGACACTTTGGATATAGAAGCGGTCGACACAAAGACTGAATGGTGTCGGACACTTTGGATATAGAAGCGATCGACACAAAGACTGAATGGTGTCGGACACTTTGGATATAGAAGCGTCGACACAAAGACTGAATGGTGTCGGACACTTTGGATATAGAAGCGGTCGACACAAAGACTGAATGGTGTCGGACACTTTGGATATAGAAGCGGTCGACACAAAGACTGAATGGTGTCGGACACTTTGGATATAGAAGCGGTCGACACAAAGACTGAATGGTGTCGGACACTTTGGATATAGAAGCGGTCGACACAAAGACTGAATGGTGTCGGACACTTTGGATATAGAAGCGGTCGACACGGTACTGGAAGAAGCACGGGTATGTACAGGAGCACACATAAACCGGGACAAGTCGATATGCTTGCAGCAAAACATATGAAGAGGCAAGTCCAGATTGGCCAGCAGTGATTTCTATCGCTTAACTGAAGGCCCGCCAAATGCTTGGAGCACGGTACAGATCAAACCTCCGAGTGGAAAGGAACTAATAAGAGGTCGCGAATAGAGTGACCCATCTCACTCAGGAATGTGTTGATAAGTAACTTTCCCGGAAAGGTCAGGCGGAAGTAATTAATGTATACATTGCCTCGGCAGCGTACTACCGCTTAACCGTCACATCATGTCCCAAGAAATATCTGACAAGACTGGCACACATATTTTTCTACTTCTTATGGAAGAGACAGGTTCCGCTGGTCAGAAAATTCCTCTGCTGGGAATACTTACCCCGTGGTGGCCTTGGGATGATGCCGCTTCTGACGGCGCACCGATATGCTGTGATACTGACGAACATATCTTGATCATGGTGAAAGAGCTGACGACGTCGACGAAAATGAAGACGAACTGGTGTGGACGTTTTTCGTGCGACACGTCTTTCCACAGCCCATTTCCTTGACCAAGTTACAATCATGGGTCAAGCGT
>NC_043004.1:103010545-103048045 GCF_006345805.1 Octopus sinensis | reverse complement strand
CGCTTGACAACCGATGTTGGTGTGTTTACGTCTCCGTAACTTAACGGTTCGGCAAAAGTGACCGATAGAATAAGTACTAGGCTTACAAAAATAAGTCCTGCGGTAGATTTGCGTGACTAAGGGCGGTGCTCCAGCATGGCCCCAGTCAAATGACTGAAACAAGTAAAAGAGTAAAGAGTATATATACATATATATTTAGAGAGAGAGAGAGGGGGAGGGAGAGAGAGGGGGAGAGAGAGGGAGGGAGAGAGAGACAGATAGAGAAAAATTTCTTTGAAAAGAGAAAAGATAGAAGAGAGAGAAAAAATGTCCAATCTTGAACGTCCGTGCAGGAAAAGAAAGATGGACGATCGTCACGTGTGAACAACGAGAGAGAGAAAAAGAGAAAGTGGGGATAGAGAGACAGATAGAAAACATAATGGAAGTATATATATGTGGGTGGGGAGGCTGTGTGGTAAAAAGCTTGCTTCCCAACCACATTATTCCGGATTCAATCCCACTGCATGGCACCTCAGGCAAGTGTCTCCTACTATAGCCTCGGGCCGACTAAAGCCTTGTGAGTTGATTTGGTAGACGGAAACTGAAAGAAGCCCGTCATATATATATATATATATATATATAAATGAAAGAAAAACGCAATAGTGGGACAAATAGACGATACAGAGGCGGACAAGAGAAACAACAATTAGAAGGACAGGCAAGAAAAGACGGGTCGGTCTTGGCTTTCTTTCATCAATCAAATCCAAGACCAATCAAAGTCACGACCATTTCGAGCAGTTACACTTGAGATGATTCGATCTGGTTGTCCCCAAAAAAGTCCAAGCTAAGAGCATTAGACCCCTTTGTAAGAGAGCTAGTGAATGTGTA
Organism: Octopus sinensis; assembly: GCF_006345805.1. Lineage (NCBI taxonomy): Eukaryota > Metazoa > Mollusca > Cephalopoda > Octopoda > Octopodidae > Octopus > Octopus sinensis. Next base: position 103,047,178 of record NC_043004.1, on the reverse strand, counting down.
CGGCAACAAAAACAAAAAAACAAATAAACCAAAAAAAAAAGGAGAACATGGTACACAATTACGAATACAAACAACAAGAAATAACAACAGGCGTCTTTCGACTGAGAATGAATCAAATCGAGTGGAGTGTATGAACATGGGAGATGGACATAAAGGCAGGAACATGGGAGATGGACATAAAAGGTGTTGGCAGTCAGCAGTCAGGCCAAGAAAGAAAGATCATGGCTGGCCGGACACCGGTCACGTGCAAGGAGGAGAGATGGCTAGGGGACAGCAGGATCGAAGGATTAGAAAAAAATCAGAGAGAAAGGTGCAGGGGAGATAAACGAGTGGGAAAGAAATGTGAGAGAGGGGGTGCGAGAAAAAGAAAGGAAAATGAGAGGGGGAATAAAAGATAGAGTAAGAGTGGTACAAAATTTAGATACATACCTTCTATAAGGTGGGCACATGGGTGTACGTACGCCGCTATATATATATATAAAATATATGTAAATATAAAACTGGAACAAAACGCAATAGAAAGCAATATATATATGTATCTATATGTGTATGTATATATGTATATGTATATATATATATATATATATATACAAATGTATGTATGTATTTGTATGTCTGTTTGTCCCCCACCATCGCTTGACACCGATGTTGGTGAGCTTACGTCCCCGTGACTTTTAGCGGTTTGGCAAAAGACACCGGTAGAATAAGTACTAGGCATACAAAGAATAAGTCCTGGGGTCGATATGTTCGACTTAAGGCGGTGCTCCAGCATGGCCGCAATCAAATGACTGAAAACAAGTAATATATATATATATATATAAATTTATACACACACACATACACACACACACACACATATGTATATGAATGTATGTAAGTACATGTCTTTGTGTTTGTCACCTATAACCTCTTAACAACTAGTATTGGTTTGCTTACTGCCCTGTAAAATAGCGGTTCGCCAAAAGTGATGATAGAATAAACAGGCTTTAAAAAGAAATAAATGCTGGAGTCGATACATTCGACTAAAATTCTTCAAAGTGGTGTCCCAGTATGGCTGCAATCCAGTGAGTGAAACAAATAAAAGGTTTAAGATGGTTCGGTGTAATTTAACGGAACATTAGCTGCTCTTTCTAGCATATAGAACGTGCTTGCACAGGCGCCCATAGATGGCATATTATTAATAAAGTGTTTAAGGGCGGTAGTTTGGCATTGTCGGTAGAATGTCGAATAAAAATGCCTTGTGGTATTTAGTAGAACACACTTTACCCTTCAGAAATGTGGCCAACATGAAGGCTAAAAGAATGAAATAAAATGATATAAAATAAATGTCTGAAAATATAAACTGAAGGAATAGCGATAACAGAGAGAAGCCGTAAGAGAGGTCCACATAGTGGGAGGTGAGAATGGTGATGGTGGTGGTGGTGGTGGTGTTCGTGGTGAGAACGGTGTTGGTAATAGTGGTGATGATAGTTGTAGTAGTAGTAGTAGTTAGTAGTAGTAGTAGTAGTAGTGGTGGTGGTGGTGGTAGTAGTAGTAGTAGTAGTAGTAGTTGAAGGGATTGTAGTGGTGATGTTTGTAGAAGTAGCGGTGGATGTGATAGTGGTGGTGGTAATAATAATAATAATAATAATAATATATATAATATATATATATATACATACATACATTATTTATTTATGCGTCCTTTTAAAGCCTAGCCAGGCTCATGGGTCCGGTTTTCCGGTTTCTGTGGCGTATGTGTTCACCGCCAGATGGACGGGACGCCAGTCCATCGCACCGTTACTCAAGAAACAGGAAGAGAGAGTGAGAGAAAGTTGTGGCGAAAGAGTATAACAGGGGTCGCTACCACCCCCTGCCGGATTCTCGTGGAACTTTTAGGTGTTTTCGCTCAATATATGGCACTTGGTGAAGAATGGAGTTTGATGTAGCTACTCTCATTTGCACCTCTTGCCGTGAGGTAGGTTCATCAGGGACTCTCGACAGGAAGAGGTCCAGCCTTGATTTGAAAACGCCTACATATATATATACTCTTTTACTCTTTTACTCTTTTACTTGTTTCAGTCATTTGACTGCGGCCATGCTGGAGCAACGCCTTTAATCGAGCAAATCGACCCCGGGACTTATTCTTTGTAAGACCAGTACTTATTCTATCGGTCTCTTTTGCCGAACCGCTAAGTGACGGGGACATAAACACACCAGCATCGGTTGTCAAGCAATGCTAGGGGGACAAACACACACACAGACACACACAAACACACACACACATACACCATATATTATATACATATATACGACAGGCTTCTTCAGTTTCCGTCTACCAAATCCACTCACAAGGCTTTGGTCAGCCCGAGGCTATAGTAGAAGACCACTTGCCCAAGGTGCCACGCAGTGGGACTGAACCTGGAACCATGTGGTTGGTAAACAAGCTACTTACCACACAGCCACTCCTGCGCTATTATATATATATATATATATATATATATATAATATATATATACATATATATATACATATATATATATTATATATACTATAATTATATATATAATATACATATATATAGAATATATATATATATATATATATATATATAATATACATATCAAAATATATATATATATTATAATATATTATATATATACTATATATATATATGTATGTATAAATTCAGGGTGAATACTTGATAATTGTAAGCACCTGTATATACCATATATATAAAAGAAATTTACAACGCGATCCAGGATAGAAAAATAGGTAATGTGTGTATACACATATTTCGATGCGTTTGGTCTTCCTCCTTCCGTTGAAGGGACGTGTTTCAATGATCAGACGGTCCATGTACGGCCAACACATGCCGTAACTAATGATGCACAGACGTTCGCTGCGGTTGTAACTTTTCCAGCAATTGCTTGACAGTGAATAAGTGTGCTTGTCATTTGTCAGACTGATATTTCCACAGCTCGTCCTCTTTGATAAAGATGTAGTCCTGCCTCAGGCAGAGACCAAGATTGAACACTTGGTATCTGGAATGCCATCAAGCTCTCACAGCCGTCTAACAGTCGAGCAGTCCGTTCACTAGAAGTACTGTTATTTCCTATAGAGGGTTGGTGTTGGAGGGAGAGTTATGACTTTTTTGGAGAGACTCTAAGTAGATGCTATTAGATGAATAAAGGATACAGAGAAAAAATTAGACTTAACATGTCAAAGAGAAATTACACACGTTGGGAATAAAATGAGTGAATATTATTAAGCAGCTTGTAGAAAACCGCCGGTAGGGTGGTCTTTCTACAGTATAGATATAACACAAAATCCAATAGAGGGGGCGAAGTCGTAGTCTACGTCGGCAAAAGTTGCATTTATTGGTAATGGTTTAAATCATCAAGTGCGTATCCTATATGGAGAGGAGTCTCCGACATGTCGGACAGAGCCCTGATGTCGACAAAGAAAAAGATCAAACTTTTCTTCGTCCTTAATCCGAAATTTTAGCTTATAGATTACTAGTCTGTGAGCCGTTTTGCTTAGTTTAACAAAAAGACATTGCCATTTTAGATTCATCAATGACAAGCGTTTGATTTTTACCAATCAAAAAATTGGGGGTATTTTTAAGCCGATGTTTCAGCTATTTAAAAGGGAAACCAAACTGTTTGCAAACAGCACACTGACATTTTATTAAACCGACAGCTGTATAATTTCGTTCTCTTAAGCTTGTAAAATTCTACCAGAACGTTACCTCGACAGAGTATTTTCTACCAGTTTAGTGCACGTATATTTATTTGGTTTTTCTTTTAACTGAAACCCATTTATCTGTTTGCACTTATTTGACTCTACAACAGAAGTTATGTTATTAACATGAACACATTTTATGCACGTTATCGATATTATCCAATTTACGTAAAAAAAAAAAACACGAAAATAATAGCTATGTTCAGTCTCATACTCACATTTATATAGACTTACCATTATCGTTATCTATTTCTTTTTCACTGCTGTAAATTCAAATGGCTTTATCTGCTTCTATAATTATGTCTGAAATCTACTCTGTATTAATATGTATTCTCAAATCAGGTCCTGTGGTTTGAATATGTACAATTATTATATAGTCTGAAGAAATCTATATTTTCTTCTGCATCAGGAAATCGGGGAGAATTTTCCCGGTAATTCATTTTGCAGTTTCATAAATATATAATCCATTCTCACAATTCCATTCACATCCACAATTATACAAACCATAATTTTTAATATTTTGTTTATATCTAACTCACAATGGCTTTCGGGTGGAGAAATGTCTCCTTAAAAAAATTAGTGTAAATAAAAACTTAAAACTTAAATAAACTTAGATATGTTTCGACCAATGATTGGTCCAGGCCATGTCTAACTTAATAGCACCACCTGATAGGATTATTTGAATCCTGTTTAAGTCAAGTTTTGCTTATGGTCCATTCAAGTAGTGAGTTTTTGTTGGGTGAGTTGTATCCAATTATGGGTGGCTTATCTAATTCTTCCTAATTTGGGGAGACGGCTAGAAATTTTAGTGGGAATGGAAGTTGATTACATCAACCGCGGTAATTATTTGGTACTTATTTTATCGAGCCCGAAATGACGAAAGACAAAGTTGACATTCAGTGATTTTGAACTCAGAACGTAAAAAGTCAAAAGAAATGCCGAGTTAGAAATCCAATTATCCGAAAACACAAGGAATACTACAGTTTAGCTTTAGCAGAAACTAGTTGTAAGGATAAGATTTATTATATTCCTAACGGTGATACTAAGTATATACTTAAAGATACTGGAATAATGGAACAGACAAATAACGATAGCGGTCACCATAACAATGAAAGCGATCACCATAACAATAACAATTAAAATACTAAAGCGAAATAGTAAGGCGCAGGAGTGGCTGTGTGGTAAGTAGCTTGCCTACCAACCACATGGTTCCAGGTTCAGTCCCACTGCATGGCATCTTGGGCAAGTGTCTTCTGCTATAGCCTCGGGCCGACCAATGCCTTGTGAGTGGATTTGGTAGACGGAAACTGAAAGAAGCCTGTCGTATATATGTATGTATGTGTGTGTATATGTTTGTGTGTCTGTATTTGTCTCTCTAACATTGCTTGACAACCGATGCTGGTGTGTTTACAGAGACCGATAGAATAAGTACTGGGCTTACAAAGAATAAGTCCCGGGGTCGAGTTGCTCGATTAAAGGCGGTGCTCCAGCATGGCCGCAGTCAAATGACTGAAACAAGTAAAAGAGTAAAGAGTAAAAGGCTTATTAATAGAATAGGTAGTATAGATAAAGTCAGCGGCAAGATAAAAACTCTGATAGAAACAGTGAAATGTAGAGCGAGAGGAGCTATGTGAAAGTAGAAGGCGAACTTTTATTAAGAAGACCATTTATAACAGGCAAGCAAGCAAGGGATTATAATATGGATAATAATAATGATATTTTAATAGTAATTACGCTGGCAATGGTGTGAGTGACAGTAACGATGATAATAATTAACAGTAGTACTAATAACGGAAAGAACAAGTGCGTAGCACCTTGGGCAAGTGTCTTCTACTATATAGCCTCATGCCGACCAAAGCCTTGTGAGTGGATTTGGTAGACGGAAACTGAAAGAATCCCGTCGTATATATGTATATGTGTGTGTGTGTGTGTGTGTGTGTGTGTGTGTGTGTGTGTGGTGTGTGTGTGTGTGTGTTTGTGTTTGTTCCCCCAACATCGCTTGACAACTGTTGGTGGTGTGTTTTCGTCCCCGTAACTTAGCGGTATGGCAAAAGACCCTGATAGAATAAGTACTAGGCTTATAAAGAATAAGTCCTGGGGTCGATTTGCTCGACTAAAGGCGGTGCTCCAGCATGGCCACAGTCAACTGACTGAAACAAGTAAAAGAGTAAAAGAGTATATTTTTATCATCGTTTAATTATTAAAAAAAATTTTTTTTTTTTAAATTTATCTTTGATTTATTTTTATCTTAATTTTTTTTCCATCTTATTACTAACTAGCAGTATCGCCCGGCGTTGCTCGGGTTTGTAAGGGAAATAACTATATAAGCATTTATAGAGAGTTATAGCCAAAAAATAGCAAAAAAATGCATTAAAAATGGAAAAAGAATGATGGTAAATTTTCTTTAAAATCGTTGACTCATCGTAGACATTTTTAGAGAGTTACTTCCCTTATATAATAGCGAAAAAATGCATTAAAATGGAAAAAAATGATGGTAATTTTTTTTTTAAATCGTAGACTCATCGTAGACGCGCGCTAATACCCAGAAGGGCTTGATATGAATCACGACTATAAGATACCCGCTTTTGGTTACACTGCACCGCAAAATGTGGGAGTAGTTAGGAATCTAAATCGTAGGAGACAGACACACAACTTCACTTTTATATATAAAGATATTAAAATTTTCAATAGTAATTCTTTTAAGGAATTTTTATAATAGCAAATGATATATCGCTTATTTTCATTGGTATTCTCTTTAACCCTTCCTGTGTTCCACTCATAGTTTACATTTACATCAAATGACATTTCCATCGTGGCAAAATATTTATCTACTGAATGGTTTGGCATTACAACTTTTTCAGTTTATTTGAATTGGTCAGCAATGGCGTAGGAATTTTTGCCATAAACATGTTGATGTTTATGGCAAAAATTCTTCAACTTGACGCGTGGGATTTAGGAAACTGAGTATCATGTTGAATTTCTTAGTTTCTGGTTAATACGGTTCTTAAGTAAATCTGCTGAAATACCTCCCTTACTCCTTATCCTGGTCAAAAGATTGTTTTACTCCTATCTATTTCCTTTAAAATATTCTCTATGCTAAGCAGTCTGGCATAGGATGGAGTTCAATTTCGCCGTCTCTGTCGAATCTTAGTCAAACAAGTATAGAATTTTTGAAATTCCATCCTGTCCGAAACGCATGTAAACTAATTAAAGAATGTATAAATTCTCCATTCTTTGTATTTTTTCTCTCTACTCTGTGACCTTGTACTAAAATTATTCGGTGTTTAAACTTCAAATTTACAAATTAGACAGACAATGGAAAGTAATTTTACGGCCGACATGGATTACAAAGGCTTTCACTGGACAATTAAGTTAGCCAAGTTTGATCCCTACGGAGTGCTTATAAAGTATTCGCCTGGATTTTAAATCCCTTTCCTCCTTTGTGATTCACACACACACACACCACACACACACACACACACACACACACACACACACATACATACATGCATACATACATACATGTGTGTTGTATTACGTCCTTGTCCCCTTCCTGTTGCTTTTTTTTATGTAACTGTATTTTTACATCGTAGAAGGCCACTTTGTAACGCATTTATATATATATATGAATGAACCTTGGTGATAAATAAAGTTAACAAACATTATTATTGCTTTCCTTTTTCCGTCCACTTCACTCAGACTATCGGTTTCATTGAAGGCATTAATTTATAGCTTGGAACTTTTCCCTTCTGTTACTTTGGTAAGGATAGACAAAATGTCTGCATTTGTCTTCAAAGTACTCAGATTTCCTTAATAAAGTCAGACGGTTATGCAAATGTTCTTCTTACTCAATTGCATAAGGTTTAGCTTGAATTTCACAGGAAAAAGGTAACGCTACTGTGTCAACTGGTACTCTGATGGCTTTTTATGTGTGTATACCTAAGTGATGGCATCTATATATATATACCTGTTTGTATGTGTGTGTACGTGTACACGTGTGTATATGACGGTATATGTATAGCCGTAAGGCGGCGAGCTGGCAGAAACGTTAGCACGCCGGGCGAAATGCTTAGCGGTATTTCGTCTGCGTTACGTTGTGAGTTCAAATTCCGCCGAGGTCGACTTTGCCTTTCATCCTTTCGGGGTCGATAAATTAAGTACCAGTTACGCACTGGGGTCGATGTAATCGACTTAATACCTATATCTGTCCTTGTTTGTCCCCTCTGTGTTTAGCCCCTTGTGGGTAGTAAAGAAATAGGTATATGTATAGCCGTGTGTATATATATGTAAGTGCTTTATGTATGTGTATGTTTGTTACCGAAACTCAAAATTTCATTATGCATGCGTATGTCCTTTATTTGTGTGTCATGTGCCTGCAAGTGTGTGTGTGTGTGTGTGTGTGTGTGTGTGTGTGTCCGAGTCTGTTTGACTATATCTCACTGAACTTCAGTTTGTGAAAGGTACACGATGAATGACCTCTGACCACGTGTACGTGTGTGCAGGTCATTGGAGTTTTAGCATTTGCACGAAAGAGGCAGGGAGAGGAGAATGCCTTGTTAACGTAAAGATATTTGTATGCAACCATGAAATGAAACAGAAAGACAGAGAGAAAGGCATGCGCACGCAAACTTCACTTTTCTACCGCAGATACCTCGTATCCTGTTTATTACCATATCTAACCGTAGCATGTCTGTCATGACAACAGATGTGGGTTCAACTCATACGGACAGCTTTCAATGCTTTCGATCCAAGTTTTTTTTTTTTATCCCAATACTGTACGTGATATTATTTATAGCCTTATCAACTTCGAGTTTCATCGTTAAAACGATTTATCATTTACATACACATCTTAATGTGCAACAGAGCGAATGCATGTGTGTGTGTGTGTGTGTGTGTGCGTGCTTGTGCTTTCTGTCTTTGCATTTGCGTGTGCATGCGTGCAGGACCTAAACAGGTTTCGTTGTTAAGAGATTAACAGCATCTGCAACAGGGGTAGTCTCAAGTTGATCTTGTATAAAAACAACTCAAACACTTGAATTAAAATAAAAAAGCCTTGTTGTATACTGAATGACTTATATGTTTCTTGACGTCTGGTTTATACCTTTCTTATTGCTCTTATCGTTGTTGTTAATGTGTTAATAAAACAATGAACTGCTTATGGTAGACGATAAGATGTATCAAACAGAGATGGTATGTCCTGGCAGAGACATCCTACAGGAATACTCTGCGTGTTTGAAAGCGAGGAAGAGAACGGTGGTAAGATATTGCAGAAAGCGGGATAAACTGTTTCACGTTAGTCGGCATTTAAAAAGAATGTCAAAGAAACCTATAAATTAATAAAATTCCATGCATTTATGTATTTATTTTGTGCATACTTGAAATAAGTTCACGTTTTACATCATTCATACAAGAATTCATATTTTTGTTCTTAAGGACGGTAGCAAAATTATCTTGTGTTATTTAGTTGTATACGCCCACGCCCTGAGTTAAAATCCTTCAGTAGACGACTCCACTTCTCTTCCTTTAGAAGTCGGTGAAATAAGTATCAGTTGTGCCTTGGAGGTCATTTTAATTGATATACCCTTCTCACACATTTGATCCTTGGTACCAAGTTAGAAATGGATATTTTATTTCTAACACGTCTCATACAATAAAAGATGACAGTCCATGAAGTAGATTTACTTTAATTATCTTCAAATATCCCTTTTTTTTTTGTTATTTGTTTTCATTAGAATACGAAATCTTCGTTCAAACCCAGTGAAAAAATTCACAAGTCTGTATTTCTCATCAGTTGCTTAATTTTAAATATTAAATTCTAGATTCTTAGAAAACCAAAGGTGTACATAAACGAAACTAAGTTCAACGTAATTCACAGAATCTAAGATTTTTCTTGTCTAAGCGTATTTATACGAAATGCATGAATGTTACACGCTCACCGCTCCTCTTTTCACAGAATTATGCTTTTGTGGATACGTAAAGAAAATAAAGTTTTGTGTATGTCTTTCCATTTTCATACTTTTACAAGGCAATATATCCGATATCTAATCCACGATTAGATATCAGATAATCCATCGAATGTTTCTCCTTTTGTCATTAGCTCTCTAATATCCATTGAAAATACTAAATTCTCAGTGACCCATCCCATCTAGAGATACAAGTAAGTAGCGCTTAAGTAAAAGAGGTAAGTCAACCGAGTGGATATGGTACTGCGATATCTGTTTAAAGCAATCTGTTTAAGGCGTCTACTGGAGTATTGCGACGTTTCAGACAAAAAAAAAAATTCTTCTCCAACAAAAACGTACCTGTGTCGTTAGAGGCCATTTCTTCCCATTGCTCGTGAACTGCGATTGTAATATGTAGTTTCAGATATCTTGAAATGTAATACAATGTGTATCAAAGAATGGTGTATTAGGTTTGAATAAAAAGTGAGCAATCTATTATATAGCTGAGGGTTGATAGCAGTCCTGTGATACTAACGTACATTGATAAAATCAAGGGGACCCATAAATTCTTCTGTCTATATTTCTGGTTGGATCTGAATTCAGTAATGCAAGCAATATGTGTCATCGAGTGTTTATTCTGCCGTGAAATATTCCACTCTCTCCGGAGGCGCAATGGCCCAGTGGTTAGGGCAGCGGACTCGCGGTCGTAGGATCGCGGTTTCGATTCCCAGACCGGGCGTTGTGAGTGTTTATTGAGCGAAAACACCTAAAGCTCCACGAGGCTCCCTGCTGTACTCTTTCACCACAACTTTCTCTCACTCTTACTTCCTGTTTCTGTTGTACCTGTATTTCAAGGGGTCGGCCTTGTCACTCTCTGTGTCACGCTGAATATCCCCGAGAACTACGTTAAGGGTACACGTGTCTGTGTAGTGCTCAGCCACTTACACGTTAATTTCAATAGCAGGCTGTTCCGTTGATCGGATCAACCGGAACCCTCGTCGTCGGAACCGATGGAGTGCTTCCATTCCACTCTCTCCAGAGGTTTTAGGGGCTGATAATTAGCTATGATTTTATGACATCAAATGAATAGGAGACGAATCCTCCTTTGGTTTGAGTACCGTTCTATCACGTTCAATATTTTCAGGAAAACCAAAGCAATATGAAATAAAAGGTTTTGTCGTCAAAACAAAGCACAACTCCAGTAGACGCCTTAAACAGATTGCTTTAAACAGATATCGCAGTACCATATCCACTCGGTTGACTTACCTCTTTTACTTAAGCGCTACATACTTGTATCTCTAGATGGGATGGGTCACTGAGAATTTAGTATTTTCAATGGATATTAGAGAGCTAATGACAAAAGAAGAACCGTTTGATGGATTATCCGATATCTAATCGTGGATTAGATATCGGATATATTGCCTTGTAAAAGTATGAAAATGGAAAGACATACACAAAACTTTATTTTTTTTACGTATCACAAAAGCATAATTCTGTGAAAAGAGGAGCGGTGAGCGTGTAACATTCAGGCATTTCGTATAAATACGCTTAGACAAGAAAAGATGTGGGAAGAGATAACTTCTGTATATCTTATCAATGTGATTGAGAAAGTTTCTTATTTCTTTATTGCCCAAAAGGGGCTAAATACAGAGAGGACAAACGAGGACAGACAAACGGATTAAGTCGATTACATCGACCCCAGTGCGTAACTGGTACTTATTTAATCGACTCCGAAAGAACGAAAGGCAAAGTCGACCTCGGCGGAATTTGAACTCATAACGTAGCGGCAGACGAAATACCTATTTCTTTACTACCCACAAGGGGCTAAGCACAGAGAGGACAAACAAGGACAGACAAACGGGTTAAGTCGATTATATCGACCCCAGTGCGTAACTGGTACTTATTTAATCGACGCCGAAAGGATGAAAGGCAAAGTCGACCTCGGCGAAATTTGAACTCAGAACGTAACGGCAGACGAAATACGGCTACGCATTTCTCCCGGCGTGCTAACGTTTCTGCCAGCTCGCCACCTTCAACTGAGGAAGTTTCTATCAAAGGTTGACACCCCAACATGACCTAGAATTTTCAATCGCACATGTTTCGTTTTGCAGGGATTCGCCTTTACACCAAAAATAAATTGAGGACCTGACTCAGATAAATGACCTATCTGTTGTTGCCGCGTGGAAAGAGAATATGTGAAGTTCATATTTGTTCAAGGGAAAAGGTAACTATAGAAGCGTAAGCGAACTAAAATGGCCTACAGTTGAGGACAGAAACTCATCATAAATATAAGGAAATACCAACGAATTTCGCACACTTATACCTGAATTAAGACAGTGAGTTAATTTTACAAATAGTATGAACAATGTCCGTGAGCTGCATTGGTGAGCTAAGGATCAGTGAGGACAAAATCTTCTAATTTTTATTTGTTTCAGTTTACAAGAAAGTATTTGAGAAAATATTCTTAAATACTTTCTTGTAAACTGTTTTTAACATTTTCTTATTATTAACAATGAATGTATATATGTATTTTAATACTTTTGTGACAACCAGTAATTAACACAACAAAGCTTATACAAAGCTTTACATTTTACTTTTGACTATCTGTTTCTAAAAAAGTGAAACCGGCCAAGTAAATAAACATCCTTAAAATTGCATTTTCAAATCTTCTTTATATATATATATATATATATATATCGTGACGTATTTTTGCCATTTCAATATGGCTAACCCCTAAGGGTGGATGCTACTGTAGTTTTTAGCCCCAGGAGGACACCTCCTCCAGCTGGACATAGACACAACTATCTGTGTCCGTCAGTTATTGCAAAGGGAAGTCATCATTCCCGTCTTCAACTTATGATTACAACGGACTCGAGTTTCGAGGTATTGACCTCTCGTCAGGTGTGAAAATCATAGTTGTCGCCGAGAATTATTTCCTTCACAAATACTTATACTTTTTCCAGCGTCCACTGTCGCGATGATATTGAAAAGTGAAATCAAACATGATAAATATCAAAGTGAGTTATATACAGTAGCGGTAACACATCGTGACGTATTTTTGCCATTTCAATATGGCTAACCCCTAAGGGTGGATGCTACTGTAGTTTTTAGCCCCAGATATATATATATATATTATATATATATTATATGTGTGTGTGTGTGTGTGTGTATAGATAGATAGATAGATAGATATGTAAAATATGTATATGTATGTTTGTATGTATACACCCACCTGGAAACAGAACATATTACACATAAATGTAGTCTATTTACGCATTAAAACAGATCCACCATATCAGAACCGGTATTGCCTCTGTATTGTTTTTCCAGTCGTTATATACAGAAGAAAGAATGTCTTATTTACAAACGGTTTTTGTTCTGGTACATTCATTCATGTCTATGTTGACATAGCTCTTCTAACACACATTAGTGTCAACACACATGCACATACACACACACACACACCCGTGCGCACAGAGACAGAAAGACAGAGAGAGAGGGGGGAAACACACGTGACATAAAATTAAGAGAATTTCTTTCAACATTCCAACTCCCGACAGGCATGTTAAATGGGCGCTGTTCACCTAAATACCTGAGATTGAGCATATGTGTATATGCGTATGTGGAAATGTTTATATTTATACACACACACGAATATACTGTACATACCACATATATGAGTAGTATATCCGTAAGAATATAATATATATATACACGCACACACACACAGAGTAGATGGTTCAAAGAGTCAAACAGAATTCAGTAAGGTCCCTCGCCTGGTGCGTGAGAGAATAGGATGTAATCTCACAGTCGTTCTGAAAATCCAGGAATCACAATGGTAGAGAGTATGTATAAAAATTGACCAGATACAAATAATGAAATGCGAGAATGTATTTGTTATCCAATTTGTTAGCAGCTAATTCATAATCTATCTTAGTTACATTAGTGACGCAACGTCATTTGTTACACACATATATAATAATTTATTTTGTGACATAACGAACAAGCTACACTTCAGAACATTTCATGGTAGGTTAAAACTCCAGACGCTACAATAAATAGCGTATAGCTTCATCATATAGTCATAGCGAATAGATATAGGCAGCTTATTTCACTCTTTGCAAATGCTATAATTACCGTATGTAGAGTGCATTAACGGAGCAATATTAGATAAATGCGAATTCAAAAAACAAATACACTAAAACAGAGTAAGGTAAATACAATGAAATCAAAAATAAAAGAGAAAATGAGAAAGAATTTGTTTATGATAATGATTTGCTTTCTAAAGATTTGGTTAACCATGCCATGGTCTGTAAATGAATAAACCATATAAAAAAAAAACAGAGAATAAGTTAAATTAAATTAATAAACAAACAAAAAATTAGAAGTAATGAAGAAAAATAAACAGGGTTTTAAATATCGACATAGTAGGCCAGGCTTGTTAAAGACAATGTATTGTTTTAGTAGATCTACTTTGGTGTGTAACAAAGCAGCCTAAGCAATTGGAATTTCACGCACGGCTGATTCAGAAGGACAGAAATTGAGAAGCGTAGACCATTGATAACGGCACCAACGTACACACCTCACATGAACGGCACCAACGTACACACCTCACATGAACACGCGCATATGTAGGAATGATTGTATTTATACACACGCAAACAGACTTACTGTACATACCACATATATGAATAGTATATCCGTAAGAATTTATATATATATATATATATATATATATATATATATATATATATATATATATATATATATATATATATATGTATGTATATATATATAAATAAAAACTTGGAGAAGAGAAATAGAGAAATAACGCGTGCGTTCGGTCATATAGTAATATAATAAATAAATAAAATATATGCATATATACATACATATATGTACATACTTATATCTACATGTATGTATACATGTATACATATATATATATGTGAGTACAGGACACCACAAATAGACGTAGAACTCAACGAGAAACGAAAACGTAAAAACAAACATGGAAACGGACTTTTTTAACAACGAAAAAACAGAGTACAAGACAAACAATACAAGGAAAATTCCCCTTCATCAGCTGTCCCTAGTTCGACTCCATGCGTGTTTCGAAGGTAAGGACAGAACACGACTCGTCGAACTAGCCCTTCCTGCGAAAGAATTAAATGAAATTCCTTTGCAGAGGGGTAAAAAACAAGGAAAAAAAAAATGAGGAAATATTCCTTGTTTTTACCCCTCTGCAAAGGAATTCACATTTGCGCAAACTAAGCGAGGTAGAAATACAGAAACATTGAAGTTATTCAAATGAGATTGGAACAGACCTACAGGGGTTGACATGTAATGGTAGTACTGGTTTCAAATCTTGGCACAAGGCCAGCAATTTCGGGGGAGAAGGTAAGTCAGTTACATCAACCCCAGCGCTCAACTGGATTACTATAGGCACAAAGCCTGGAATTTGTGTGGAGGGGGATAGTCGATCATATCGACCCCAGTACTTAACTGGTACTTAATTTATCGACCCCGTAAGGATGAAAAGCAAAGTCAACCTCGGTAGAATTCGAACTCACAACGTAGAGATGGACGATATAACGCTAAGCGTTTTGCCCGGCGTGCTAACGATACTACCAACTCAACGCCTTCATTGATAATAGTAATAATAATAGAGTATTAAGGCAACGAGCTGGTAGAATCGTTAGCATGCCGAACAAAATGCTTAGTGGCATTTCGTCCGTCTTTACGTTCTGAGCTCAAATTCTACCGAGGTCGACTCTACCTTTCATACTTTCGGAGTCGATAAAATGAGCACCAATTGAGCACTGGTGGTGGGGGGGGGGGCGATGTAATCGACTTACATGCTTCCCACGAACTTGCTGGCCTTGATCTCCCATGTCCCTCCCCCCAATTTGAAACCAATATTAGTAGAGCATAAAGCGGTAAGCTGACAGAATCGTTACAGCGTCGGGCAAAATTGCTTAGTGGCATATCTACCGTCTTTACGTTCTGAGTTCATTCCATCGAAATCGATTTTGCCTTTTATCCTTTTGGGATCGATAAATTAAGTACCATTTGAGCACTGGAGTCGAACTTGAAGGCCTTGTGCCAAAATTTGATACCAATGTTAATAGAGCGTTTAGGTTAAAGCTAATACGTTAATTTTTAGTATTGTGTAGGAATGACAAATTTTACTCATAAAGCTTTGGTTGACCCGAGGCAGCAGTAGAAGACATTTTCTCAAGATGCTGCGCAATGGGATTGAACCGAAATGTTATAACTATGCAACGTACATGTTAACCATGTAGTCAAATGACAACAACGGCTATTGGATTATTCAATGCAACCGAATCTAATTCAGTCGAATAGAAAATAAATGTTATTTAATTGGATTAGATTCAATCGAACTGAATAATCCTCATTTGGTTTCGTTCAGTAGATATATAGAGGTAGCTAATGATAATAGTTTGGAGTACTTACCGACACAGAAGACGAACTAACGAAGAAGCCTCTTGGTAGTCGCTCCACTTGCGAAACATAGCTATCAAACCAGCCTCAAAGCACACCTTATCGTCTTAAATAAAGAACTCATTGAAAGGGTTTTAATCGAACAAATCTACCCTCGTACTTGTTTAAAGTCTGGTACTAATTCTATCGGACTCTTTTGCTGAACTGTTAAGTTACGGGACGTAACGCTTATTGTCAAGTAGTGAGATGAGACAAAGCACTAATATTGTTGGAATTCAAGAAACTTTCTTATAAACAAAAGACAGAATAACCAAAAGTTACACTTACACTTAAATCAGAATATGAAGACCCTTTAATAACGGTGCTGGTGTTATAGATAAAAAAATTGTATCTAAAATATAGACATGGCGCAGGAGTGGCTGTGTGGTAAGTAGCTTGCTGACCAACCACATGGTTCCGGGTTCAGTCCCACTGCGTGGCACCTTGGGCAAGTGTTTTCTGCTATAGCCCCGGGCCGACCAATGCCTTGTGAGTGGATTTGGTAGACGGAAACTGAAAGAAGCCTGTCGTATATATGTATATATATATATATATGTGTGTGTGTGTGTGTGTGTGTGTGTTTGTGTGTCTGTGTTTGTCCCCCTAGCATTGCTTGACAACCGATGCTGGTGTGTTTACGTCCCCGTCACTTAGCGGTTCGACAAAAGAAACCGATAGAATAAGTACTGGGCTTACAAAGAATAAGTACCGGGGTCGACTTGCTCGACTAAAGGCGATGCTCCAGCATGGCCGCAGTCAAATGACTGAAACAAGTAAAAGAGTAAAAGAGTAAAAGAGATTATAAATGACGTTCGTAAACTAACTGAAAACTACATTGCACTAGAAATGCAGGTTTCCAAAAGAAAAGAAACTAGGAACACAAAGTACATTAATACCATAAACATAATACTGCAATCCTTTCTAACGAAGTCCTACATAGCAGAGGTATACAATCACCGGACCGCGGACCAGTATGAGGCCGGGGATTATTTGGTGCCGGGCCGCACAGAAAGAATTAGTTTTAAGATTTTATTGACTGTCAGTTTGCATCTTGCTTTTGCATAATATACGTATTATATTGTTGTTGTTTGTTCCTTCTCGAGCCCCGCCTGGCTCATAAGGGCCGGTTTCCCGGTTTCCTTTGCATATAGGCGAACTGCAAGATGCAGGAGGGAAGAGTGAGAGAAAGTTGTGGCGAAAGAGTCGGCAGAAGTTTCGCCATTACCTTCTGGTGGAGCCACGTGGAGCTTAGGTGTTTTGCTCATAAACACACACACATCACCCAGTCCGCTGATCTAACCACTAGGCCATGTGCCTCCACACATTCGTATTATATATGTAATATATATCTATTTACATATATAATAATCAAATTATGCACTTTACTGCTTTGTTATGTGCATGATCTCCTGGTCCACGAAGATTGTGAACCTCTTGACTATCAAATAATATAGAAATATAGACAAACAGAGGTGTCGCAATCAACTCTGTTTAAGGTTTAAACGATCAGCTGAAATTCATTTACCTCAACAAGCTTTACCAACAACTGTTCTCTAACCATCAAGTTCTGTTTCCCACACCTAGATACTGGACGGAAGCACTCCGTCGGTTACGACGACGAGGGTTCCGGTTGATCCGAATCAACTGAACAGCCTGCTCGTGAAGTTAACGTGTAAGTGGCTGAGCACTCCACAGACACGTGTACCCTTAACGTAGTTCTCGGGGATATTCAGCGTGACACAGAGAGTGACAAGGCCGGCCCTTTGAAATACAGGTACAACAGAAACAGGAAGTAAGAGTGAGAGAAAGTTGTGGTGAAAGAGTACAGCAGGGATCACCACCATCCCCTGCCGGAGCCTCGTGGAGCTTTAGGTGTTTTTGCTCAATAAACACTCACAACGCCCGGTTTGGGAATCGAAACCGCGATCCTATGACTGCGAGTCCGCTGCCCTAACCACTGGGCCATTGCGTCTCCACCTAGATACTACAGTCACTTCACAGTCATTTCGCAAACTTTCTTCGGACCATCTAACATAGTTGCACATGAATGTAAAACCGCTTTTACAGACTTCAAAAAAGATGCACTGAAATGAGCTGAGCCAGAAAATACAGAATTAAGTGTTTTTTTCAGAATTCCACAGCCCCACAATCACCGACATAGACACTACAGTACATAAGATTCAACAAAATAATTATAAACGCATTTAAAGAAGGCATCCCACAGGGCGACATAAAAACTGTATAACTTCAATTACACACCAGACCAGAAATAGCCAAACCTCGTAAAAGCGAGAACAACTTCAAACACAATGCACCAAAGCCACATATAACCGAAATAAAAGACGGCTTCAAAGATCTAAAGAAGGAAAGCGCGAAATAATAATGATAATAATAATAATAATAATAATAATAATAATAATAATAATAATAATAATAATAATAATAATAATAATAATAATAATAATAAAATGCCCTGATGCAGTACCAGGCAGTGGCTCTCATGGCTTCTGATCTTAACTGATTGGAAGTGTTATCATGTACATTGTTTTGTCTTGGTATAAAAGATGGGCTACAGCAAATATTCTGCTCAATACCACAGATTTGCTTGTCAGTTGTTTGACCTTAAGCAGTTGAGCATGTCCCTTAGTGGCTGACGATATGTGCATCTCTGATCACGAGCAGAAGTAGTGGGGGAGCATCATAGCCATGTGTTGAGAGGGATTCTTTGGGGTTTGAATAATTCACCTCTGGAAACATGGGTGTTCTTTCAACATCCTTAAACAACCCTTATTCAGGGACCTTTTGAGTGGGATGGACTGAAGAAAATTTTAGCTGGGCTCCACCTGCAAGGTCATTCGCTGTTAATCTTGATATGAAATCACTATGTCGCGCACACATATGGCTGTGAGACATGAGCCTGGTGTACTTTTATCAGACGGGTAGTCCTGATGGGTATATTGGTTTTCGTATATTTTACCCCAGGGTCACTTTAATAGCATGCACTGCTCTCTCTCTCACTCAATAATAATAATAATAATAAATAATAATAATAATAATAATAATAATAATATAATAATAATAATAATAATAAAATGCCCTGATGCAGTACCAGGCAGTGGCTCTCATGGCTTCTGATCTTAACTGATTGGAAGTGTTATCATGTACATTGTTTTGTCTTGGTATAAAAGATGGGCTACAGCAAATATTCTGCTCAATACCACAGATTTGCTTGTCAGTTGTTTGACCTTAAGCAGTTGAGCATGTCCCTTAGTGGCTGACGATATGTGCATCTCTGATCACGAGCAGAAGTAGTGGGGGAGCATCATAGCCATGTGTTGAGAGGGATTCTTTGGGGTTTGAATAATTCACCTCTGGAAACATGGGTGGTTCTTTCAACATCCTTAAACAACCCTTATTCAGGGACCTTTTGAGCGGGATGGGCTACTCAACCTGAAGAAAATTCTAACTGGGCTCCACCTGTCGCGCACATATGGTTGTGATGCATGTGCCTGGTGTACCCTTATCAGACGGGTAGTCATGATGGGTATATTGGGCTTCGTATATTTTACCCCAGGGTCACTTTGATGGCATGCACTGCTCTCTCTCTCACTCAATAATAATAATAATAATAATAATAATAATAATAATAATAAACAGCAGTTAGTAGCAACACGAGCGGCAGCAACACAGCACCAGCATGAGTAGTAGTAGTAGTAGTAGTAGTAGTAGTAGTAGTAGCAGCAGCAGCAGCAGTTGTAGTTGTAGTAGCAGCAGTTGTAGTAGTAGTAGTAGTAGTAGTAGCAGCAGCAGTTGTAGTAGTAGTAGTAGTAGTAGTAGTAGTAGGAGGAGGAGGAGGAGGAGGAGGAGGAGGAGGAGGAGGAGGTGGAGGAGGAGGAGTAACAATGATGATGATGTTGCAGAGGGGGAAGATTTACGTGCTCTGGGGACATCAGATGAGGGGTACATTATAAGGACAGTTTACAATTTGTGGTAGGGGATACATTAAAGATGAGAGGAAAACAAGAAAAGAAGAGAGAAATGGGATAAAAGTATACATGTTAAATAAAATACATGATCACATCTTTGATTTAGGCCTCCTGATACAGGAGAACCTCCAACTAAGACCAATCAAGAAATCCCACAGATCCAGGATCATCCTGACTACCAAGAACGCAAGCCCTTGCCTAGCAACTGTTCTCCATTCTACGAAAACTGGCAAACATTTGTGGACAATACAAAACCACGAAACTAACAGCAAAATACAATGCAGTGTAATTACCAGCGTCCATAGCTACACTCACACCATACACTATATCAGAATAAATAACTTCATACTATTCGCATTTCAACACAAATCAAATGGTCTTATCAGACACTACTCGAAGATCAGCTACCAAAAATAAAAAAAAACACATAGAAAAGACAACTCAGAAAATAAATCCCTCTAAGACTACGATTTTTACCTCCCTTTTCCGTTCGACTTTCAAAGCGTAATAGAGAAATCTAAAAGTTCAAAAACTTTGGATTCAGACAAGATCTCAAACATGAATTTAAAATATCGAGGAGACAAAGGAATCATGGTATCCACCTCGATCTACAACGAATTGTAACCGCAGTTAATTTCGTAGAAACTGCAAGCTGGGCTAAAGAGTCGTTACAATTGTAAAATCTAACAAAAAGTCAAGTAAAATAGAATTATAGACCTCTCTACATCCTGACAAAACTCTAGAAAGGATAATCATTTAACATCACTAACCCACACATCCCACTCTCCAAATCACAACACAGATTCAGACCATTACACTTTACTAGAACCTACTCACAAACCTAATACAGAAAATACAAGATGACTTTGTCAACTAAAAACCTTCTTTAACTACCATCGACATCGAAATGCTTACGATCACTTAAAAAAAACTGCTGGCAAACAGACTATCTCAATGGCTGTTTGCAGTTTACAGAAATAACACAGCCAGAGTACTAACTACAAGAGTCCGTCCATTTTTTTTCACTCTAAACATACATGGCTTTCTGGATCATCCACAAATCATCCTGATTTTCTTATACAAAGATAACATCTGACTCACATATGCCAACTTTTCTTCGTCATTGCTTTAGACCGTCGCTACTTCCATAAATCATTCAGATTTTCTTATACATAAATAATATCTGACTCACATACTCCTATTTTCTTCGTCATTACTTTGGCCCTCACTTGGTAAACACATGAATCTATGGGTTGCGCCTATTCTTTCGGCGTCTGTTAAAATCTTTAGGCTCTCTATCAAAATATTGAGTGGATTTTTACAGACACGGTGAGTAGAGTTATCCTCTCCCATCGTAGCAGAGCAGTCGGGTGTCTCCCCTTCATACTCGTTCTGAGTGATGGTAACTCTTGCTTTCACTTCAAACAAATTATTTTCTCCTCTTGTTAGATTTACCAGTTCAGAGTGTCTTTGGCTGCCAATACAGAATGATAACGAAAACCCCAGTCTTCCAAAAGTTTTCTTACGCTAATGAATGAAGGTTGTTGTTATGAACACATATTCGTTTGAAAGGAGAAGTTGTTCTCCAAAGATGAAACATGACAGTGATTAGTGTACCCACGTTCGAACCAACTGGAGCATATTAAAAATGAAAGAATTATCAACGGATACAATGATCGAATATGAATATCGAAACGCCTCTGCAGATGATGTTAAGACACTTTTATTGAATTTACTCTTTTGCTTAGTATCGAACATCAATTACCTCTACACTCGAAATATACAATCAAAAACAGGAGACAAAAATGAAAAAGGTAATGGCGGAAAACGGGAAAAAAAAAACAGTTTCTTGAAAGTCATGGCAAAATCAACAAGGAACGTAAAATGAAATAGCTATCGAAGAAGTGAAGAATTTCAATAGAAACTTTCAAAGAATTTGTAAAATGTTAGGATGCGTAAACACGTGTGAAAATCACATGTATACAAAAACAGTGTTGTAAAAGTGTAAAGGTACGGAGTTAAGTTCGGTCACACCGGTGATGGAACTGCGCGAAAGAAGCACAGAATCTATAACAGTTGCAAATAACTGCACTGAAATGACAGAATGCCATTAATCTACATGTTTGACCCCAACTCCTGGTCACTGAGTGCAATATCGTTATCAAACGACGAGTTTTATCAAACGATGGCATTTCTCGTTCAGGTGAAGTTAGATTAAGTCAACCCACGAATGAACGTCTTACAGTAAGCGTCCTGTCGAGCAAACAACAAATTTTCATAGTCTCTCTCTCTCTCGTTCTCTCCCTCTCTCTATCTATCTTTCTCTCTCTCTCTGCCTCATACACATATGTATTTATGTATGTATAAATGTATGTAATGTCTATCTATATATCTATGCAGAAGTGGCTGTGTGGTAAGTAGCTTGCTAACCAACCACATGGTTCCGGGTTCAGTCCCACTGCGTGGCATCTTGGGCAAGTGTCTTCTGCTATAGCCTCGGGCCGACCAATGCCTTGTGAGTGGATTTGGTAGACGGAAACTGAAAGACGCCTGTCGTATATATGTGTATATATATATGTATGTGTGTGTTTGTGTGTCTGTGTTTGTCCCCCTAGCATTGCTTGACAACCGATGCTGGTGTGTTTACATCCCCGTCACTTAGCGGTTCGGCAAAAGAGACCGATAGAATAAGTACTGGGCTTACAAAGAATAAGTTCTGGGGTCGATTTGCTCGACTAAAGGCGGTGCTCCAGCATGGCCGCAGTCAAATGACTGAAACAAGTAAAAGAGTAAAAGAGTATATATATATATATATATATATATATATATATAAACAATAAACAAATATATATAGTATATAAGTATACACGCACATATTCTTTTATTCCTTTACTTGTTTCAGTCATCTGACTGCGGTCATACTGGAGCACAAACACAAAGACATACATACATACATACATACATGCATACATACATACACACATGCATGCATACATACATACATACATACATACATACATATACGATAGGCTTCTCTCATTTCCATCTACCAAATCCATTCAAAAGGCTTTGGTCGGCCCGAGGCTATAGCAAAAGGCATTTGCCCAAGGTGCTTGCAGTGGGACTGAACCTGGAACCATGTGGTTAGGAAGCAAGCTTCTTACCGCACAGCCACACTCACACAGACACTCATATATATAAGTTGTTATATATCTCTATATATAAAACTGAGAATGTGTCTGTCTGTCTGTGTGAATCCCTAAAACTTGAGAACTACACAACCAATTTCATTCAAATTTTACACATGACCTACTTAGGGTCCATGTAGTGTCATGGGCAAAAAAAAAATGGTTAACTTCTTGCCTAGGGCGAACCCACAGCAATATCACATCTTCTCCACTATTTCAGTATTACGTGTTAAAAGTAAAACAAAAGCATCTCTCTATTGTATGTATCTGGATGTATATATATATATATATATATATATATATATATATATATATATACATGTATATATACGGATGTATATATATATATTTCTTTACTACCCACAAGGGGCTAAACACAGACGGGACAACAAGGACAGACGAACGGATTAAGTCGATTATATCGACCCCAGTGTGTAACTGGTACTTAATTTATCGACCCCGAAAGGATGAAAGGCAAAGTCGACCTCGGCGGAATTTGAACTCGGAATGTGACGACAGACGAAATACAGCTACGCATTTCGCCCGGCGTGCTAACGTTTCTGCCAGCTCGCCGGATGTATATATATATGTATATATATATATACATGTATATGTATAGCTGTATATGTATATATAAATGTATATGTAATATGTACACATATATATACATATATATATATATGCATACATATATACACCCATACGCACATACACACACACCGATCCACCACCCCTCCACACACACACATACATACATAAGTGCAGGTGTGGCTGTGTGGTAACAAACTTGGTTCGAAAACACATGGTCTTCAGTTCAGTCCCACTGTGTGGTAACTTGGCATGTGTTTTCTGCTATAGCCTCAGACCAACCAAATCCTTGTCAGTGGATTTTGTAGACAGAAAATGAAAGAAATCAATTGTATGTATATGTATGTATATATGTAAGTCTATGTGTGTGTCTTTGTGTTTCTCCCTCATCACTGCTTCACAACTGGTGTTCGTTTATTTACATCCCCATAACTTACTGGTTTCACAAGAAGAAACTGATAGAATAAGTACCAGGCTTATCAATATATAAAAAAGCACTACGCAGTGTCTCATATTTTTGTTTGCCCATTCAGTTGTATCTATCAATTTATCATTGTGTGTGTGTGTGTGTGTGTGTGTGTGTGTGTGTGTGTGTGTGTGTGTGTGTGTGTATATATATATATATATGGATTTCGTAGACAGGAACTGAAACAAATCAATCGTATATATATATGTATGTATATATGTAAGTTTATGTGTTTTGGTATTGGCAACATGAATGATCAGAGACTACTTGAAATTTGCACATACCATAACCTGTGCATCACCAACAAATTCTTTGCCAACATGACATCCCACAAGGCATCTTGGAGACATCCAAGATCTCACCACTGGCATCAGCTGGATCTCATCATTACACGAAGATCCTTTCTGAATTCTGCTCAACTGACCCGTAGTTACCACAGCGTGGATTGTGACATAGATCATTCACTAATAAGATGATTCTGCCTAAAAAGTCCATCACTCAAAGAAAATGGACCGACCACGCATTAACACTGCCAGAACCTCGGGCCCTACACTGTGACAATGTTTTGCTGTTTCTATCAAGGTTGCCCTCAGTAGCTGCCCAACCGCCTCTGCTGAAAGTAGGTGGAATTATATCAGGGAAGCTTTGTATACCACATCAATAGATACTTTCGGCATGAGAGAAAGGCAAAACCCAGATTTTGTTCAGTGCTGGGCTCTCAGAGCTGGAAACAGTTATCGAAGCAAAGCGTGCAGCTCTGATGCAATACAAGAGTGATTCTTCTACAAAGTCACTCGAAGAACTCAGAAAGGCAAGAAATAAAACCCAACTGACTGCCAGATGCTGTGCAAATAGGCATTAGCAGGAAATCTGTCAGAGTATCCAATCAGCTGCTGACAGTGGCGACACCCGTGGGATGTATGTCGGTTTGAAGAAGGCCCTCGGTCCATCCGCAACCAAGTCAGCGTCTCTGAAATCAACTACTGGGGATCCCATCAAGGACCAAAGCAAGCAAATGGATACATGGATGGAGTACTACCAAGATCTCTACTCACGAGAGACCACGGTAGCTGAGGCTGCAATCGAGGGTGTCAATATCTTGCCAGTCATGTGTGAACTTGACAGTCTGCCATCTATAGCAGAGCTCACCAAGTCTATTGACTCCCTAGCAAGTAACAAGGCTCCGGGGAAATCCGACATCCCCTTAGGGATCATCAAAACCGGCAAAAATACTATCCTGCTTCAGTACATTCATGAACTTCTGTGTCAGTGCTGGGAAGAGGGTACAGTCCCTCAGGATATGCGGGATGCCAACATCATTACGCTTTACAAAAACAAAGGTGACCGTGGTGATTGTAACAATTACAGTGGAATAACTCTGCACTGTTGGAAAGGCCTTTGCTCGCATTATCCTGTTTAGGCTGCAACTGCTTGCTTCTCGAATTTATCCAGAATCGCAGTGTGGCTTTAGAAGAAGCAGATCAATTATTGACATGATATTCTCCATACGCCAACTTCAGGAGAAGTCCAGAGAGCAGAAAATGCCATTATATATGGCGTTCATTGATCTGACAAAGGCCTTTGACTTGGTAAGTAGAAATGCCCTCTTCATCCTGCTCCAAAAAATCGGATGTCCACCAAAGCTGCTGAGGATCATCAAATCTTTCCATGATGATATGCAAGGCACCATGCAGCACAATGGTTCAACATCAGTCGCCTTCCAAATAAAAAATGAGGTAAAGCAAGGTTGTGTCTTTATTTGGCATTTTCTCGCTGCTGCTGTCACATGCCTTTGAGACATCAGATGATGGAATGTTTCTGCACAGTAAAAGGAAACTGTTCAATCTCTCGCGCCTGCGTGCCAAGACCAAAATCAGAAGCGTCCTGATCAAGGAGATGCTATTTGCTGAGGATGCCGCTCTGTTATCACACACAGAAGAAGCCCTACAAAGGCTCATCAACTGTTTTGAGCAAGCATGTGGCAACTTTGGCTTAGTTATCAGCCTCAAGAAGACCAACATCATGGGTCAGGCTACATCGGACATCCCAAACATACATATTGGGGACTACAGACTACAGGAGGTGGAGAGGTTTACCTATCTTGGCTCTACCGTCACCTACAACCTATCCCTTGATGCTGAGCTCAATATACGCATTGGTAAGGCAGCTGCTGTGATGGCCCAACTCTCCAAACGGGCATGGGACCAAGGCCACAAAAATGAAGATTTACCAGGCATGTGTACTTAGCACTCTTCTGTATGGAAGTGAGACTTGGACGCCATACACACGCCATACGACACCATACGTCACCTAAATATATTTCACCTGCGCTGCCTCCAGAAAATCCTTCGCATCAAATGGCAGAATCCTGTCCCCAACAAAGATGTCCTCAAGCAAGCAGGAATACCAAGCATGTTTGCACTCCTCACACAAAGACGTATGAGATGGCTTGGACATGTTAGCCGTATGGAAGATGGCAGAATCCCCAAGGACATACTCAACGGAGAGCTTGCTAGGGGCACTAGGTCTGTGGGAAAACCGTTCTTACGATACAAGGATGTTTGCAAAAGGGACATGAATGCCTGCGACATCAATATTACCAACTGGGAAGCAGTTGCCAGCAACCGTGGAGATTGGCGACGTACCGTAAAAGAGAGAACACAAAGGAGTGACATAGAGAGAGAGGAGAAATGGAAAGACAAGAAAAGACGTCAACAAGAAACTATGACATTACAACCAGCCAGGCAAAGTCTTTGCTACATTTGCGGCACCTGCCAGAGGGAGTGTTTGTCCAGGATAGGACTACACAGCCACAGCAGGAAATGTATCAGGACATGGAATGTAAAAGCCGGACTAGATTATTTAATGCGCAACTCCATTGTCTCCCGAGACAAAAAGGATGCCAACAACAATATATATGGATTTCGTAGACAGGAACTGAAACAAATCAATCGTATATATATATATGTATGTATATATGTAAGTGTATGCGTGTGTCTTTGTCTCTGTGTTTCGCCCTCATCACTGCTTCACAACTGCTGTTCATTTATTTACATCCACATAACTTACTGGTTTCACATGAACAAACTAATAGAATAAGTACTATGCTTATCAACATAAAAAAGCAATAGGCTGAGTCTCATATTTTTGCTTGCCCACTCAGTTGTATCTATCAATTTATCTTTGTGTGTGTGTGTGTGTGTGTGTGTGTGTGTGTGTGTGTGTGTGTGTGTGTGTGTGTGTGTGTGTGTGTATCTATATCTATATCTATCTATATATATAACGCCCTAATGGGAGCCTTAACGCCCAAATTTTAGTCATTTCTTTTATGATCCAAAACTAGGTCAAATGTATTGAATGGATTTTTATGAAATTTGGAAATTATATTCTATGCATAAGGGCCATAACCCCCATGACAATTCATATATTTTTGCTGTTGATGAAATTCTAACCATAGATATTAGACACAAAGGAAGTAATATTTATAAAATTTCATCTTCTTATAAAGTTAGAAAGACCCCTCCATGGGGACTTAACACCCACAATTTTGTCATTTTATCTAAGCAAAAACGAATACAGTTGTGCTCTTGGAAGCTGTAGGGTTACCCGAGCATAAAAGTTGGGCATTATTTCTAATTCAATGGTACAACAGTTTGCTTTGACATACACTTACATTGTGATTTCTGCAATGTGGTGCATAAATTGTCGAGTAAATGAGAGGCATCTTTGCCTCCACTGATTCAGTTGCAAAGTGTTGAGTAAAGTTATTTGATTGCGGGCCTCCTTTCAATCTTTTTATTATCACTGGGTCACACATAGTCCCCAGATGGTAACATTGATCTCAAGGCCTTCCCAGATGAGTGACTGGTTATTCAAAGACATTTATAGATTTTAAATTTATTCTGTCCAGTTACGTATCCGTATAGTGGTCATTTGCAAACTCCGGAGGTGACACTTTAATTTCTCCTTAGCCCTCACGTCACACAGTTGTTAATGTTGATTTCAGTTGGTTCACGCTCTTCCAATTGCTATCGATTCGTAATGCATCTTACGGCTGTGCCTGTCACCTGGATGGTGAAGAATCCTACATTGGGAGTGGTAACGACTAGGGTAGGGTAACTGACTGCTTATTGTGATCATTCGTCTTTTGGTTTCCTGTAGCTTTGCTCTCTTTTACAAACCCAGTGAACATATATATTCAAACAATAGATATAAGACCCAAGTTAAAAAGATTTTCAACAATTCAACTTCTGTGGTTGACATTAAGATGCCCATCCCCAACAGGGGCCTTAACTCTCACATTTTAGAGCTCCATGACCTTCATTTTTCAGGAGCAAAATCTTTTTAACAGGTTCAATAAGACTGGAATTTTGGAATATGCGCATAAAAATCAGTTGTATGGGATATATGTGGCACGATTACAATTTTGTTTGGGTGTGTAAAGAGGGAAATAACCCTCATCTGCAATTTTGATGAAATTCGAAACATAGATATTCCAGTTCATTACAGAAGATATAACTGAAAGGTCTAATTCTTCAATTGAATGTAACCGGGCAACGCCGGGTATCTCTGCTAGTTTCATATATTTCTTTGTTTTATTTGGGGGGGGGGATTTTTTTTCATTAAAGACCGAAACTTCGAAGTCACTATCAATCTCTTGTTAAAATAAATAAATATGGTATTCTACAGAAAAGTGCTATGATCCTTCGATCTTTTTTCCAAAGAACTTCAAAAAAAAATATTAGTTTCAAATTCTGACTCATGGCCACTACAAATATCGGTTTACGTCTTTGTACGTATATGTGGGTGTAAAGAAGTATATAGATATTTATACTTACATATAAGAGACCAAAGTATACGTACTCCGCTATATTTTATACATAAAAAAATACAAAAATGGGACAAGAACCTCTCTTCTCTCCCCACGTGACCGGTGTTCGGCCAGGCCTGACCTTTCTTTCTTGGTTGGACTACTGTCCGTGCAACATCTATATTCCTTCCTGTGCTTGTTAAATCTTATGTCCCTGCCGAAAGTTTAATTTAATTTAATTCGTCCTTAGTCGAAAGACACCTGTTGTTATGTCCTGTTATTTATATTAGTGTAACATTTCTGTTTTTTTTATTTTCGTCTTTGTTTTCGTATACATTCGCTGTTTTCTTCCAAGGAATCTAATGCTTTTAGTTTAGTTTTTCCTTGGGGCTGGCCAGATTGGAGCAATCTCGAATATAACCAGCCGGAATTGCAAAGATAACCTGGAACTCGATTGAGGATAGAAAACTCCGAATGATCCGTCCTTGTTTTCCTTGTATCGTCTGTTTGGATATTTTGTTGTCCCATTTTTGTATTTTTTATATATAAGCATATATGTATTCATATGTATGCATGTATATGTATGTATGTATGTATGTATGTATGTATGTATGTATGTATGTATGTATGTATGTATGTATGTATGTATGTATGTATGTATTGTATGTATGTATATTTACATAGGTATATGTGTTAGTGTGTGTGTATGTGTGTGTATATATATAGATATATATATATATACATATATTTATAACTTTTTATCTTTTACTTGCCTCAGTGATTAGGCTGCGGTCATGCTGGGCCTCCGCCTTGAAAATTTTTTATTAATTAATTAACCTCAGTGTTTATTTTTTAAAGCCTGGTACTTATTTCATCGGGCTTTTTGCCGAACCGCTAAGTTACGGGGACGTAAACGCACCAACACCTGTTGTCAAGCTGTTGAAGAGGGCCAATACAGACACAAAGACGCGCACTCACACCCACACACAATATATATATATATATATATATATATACGTCGGGCTTCTTTCAGTCTTCATCGCCCAAATCCACTCTCAAGGCTTTGATATTTATAGCACATGTCTCTATGTACATATAACTATATCTGTATCCATCGACACGTGTGTGCGCGCGCTGCACGCACTTGTGTACTCTCATGAGAAAGCTGCTTATTAATTAGATGGAACTAAGTAACTTTTATTAAAAGAAAGTAATTATGAAAGTCTACATTGAACGAATTTGGAAAAAATCCTAATTATGATATTTTCCCGATCAAAGTCTTCAAGCTTCTTTTATTATCATCGATTTCAAATTTTAGCACAAAGACAGCAAAGGCAAAGTCGACGTCGGTGAAATTTGAACTTAGAACGTAAAGACGGACAAAATACCATCAAGTATTTTGCCCGATATGCTAACGATTCTGCCAGTACGTCGACTTATTGAAAACTAATGTTAATTCAATACGAAATAGCACCCCCTCTTTATCCTTTCTCTCTGTCCCTCTGTCCCTGTTGCTGTCTGTCTGTCTGTCTCTGCCACCCCGTCTCTTTCTCTCAGGGCTATGTCATAAAACCTGTTATATATTTCCCATTGTTAATACCTATGCTGAGCTGTTCGTGTCATTGTAGTTCATATGATGAACGGAAATAAAAAATATCATTTCTCATGGATAATTGTATGTACATCGGTAATTATGTGCTTATAAGGTTATTAATACTAAAATGTGAAGGCAGTGAGCATATAGAATTGTTAATACACCAGACAAAATGTTTAGCGGCATTTCTTTCTGCTTTATATTCTGGGTTCAAATGCTGCCGAGGTTAACTTTGCCTTTCATCCTTTCGGAATCTATAAAATTAAGTACTAATTGAACACTGGGGTCGATGTAATCGACTAGACCTCTCCCCAGCAATTTCAGACCTTGCGCTTATATTTTTTAAAAAATAATACAAAAATGTATAAATATATATATGTATTGACGGGAAAAAAAATAATACAGATGGAAAGACTCTTTTCACAAAATGCACAAGGTCAGAAGTTTGTATGGAGGGGTTAGTTGACTACATCGATCTCAGTGTTTACCTGCAACTCATCTTATCGACCTTTAAAGGACGACGGAAAAGTCAACCTCGGCAGAATTTGTACTCAGAAGGTAAAGACAAGTGAAATGTTGCGAATCACTTTGTCCGGCGTGCTAACCATTCTGCCAGCTGCACCGCCTTAATGCAGAAGAAATAATAAGTTATACAATCACACGTGTTCGAAACTACAGTAAGATTTTCGATTTGACATTTCATTTCTTTTCAGAACATACTGTGTGTACACACCAGACACATATCTTCTGATATGTATACTCACGGTAATCTGAGGATTTTTATGCGGCTAGATTAAGGCAAGAGAATACCTGATTCCTTCATAAATTCTACCACCGGCTTTGGTTGCTTCATATTCTAGATTTATTTGACGGGGAATTAGACGCAGCATATCAGAAAATCACACAAATTGGGAATCAAATGTGCAAATATTTAGCCAGGAGTGGCTGTGTGGTAAGTAGCTTGCTTACGAACCACATCGTTCTGGGTTCAGTCCCACTGTGTGGCACCTTGGGCAAGTGTCTTCTACTATAGCCTCGGGCTGACTGAAGCCTTGTGAGTGGATTTGGTAGACGGAAACTGAAAGAACCCCGTCATATATATATATATATATGTGTGTGTGTGTGTGTGTGTGTGTGTGTGTGTGTGTGTCTATGTTTGTCCCCCACCATCGCTTGACAACCGATGTTAGTGTGTTTACGTCCCCGTAACTTAGCGGTTCGGTCGGCAAAAGACCGATAGAATAAGTACTAGGCTTACAAAGAATAAGTCCTGGGGTCGAGTTGCTCGACTAAAGGCGGTGCTCCACTATGGCCGCAGTCAAATGACTGAAACAAGTAAAAAGAGTAAAGAGGCTAAGTGCTCTTCCGGAATTTATTAAATGGATACATTTATTTAATTGAATGAAACTTTTCAGAGATAGCGGTATAATTATATACCTGTGTAGGTGTGTGTGTGTGTGTGCGTGTGTGTAAGGGGGAGAGAGAATGAGAGAAAGAAAGAGAGAGAGAGAGAGAGAGAGAGAGAGAGAGAGAGAGAGAGAGATAGAGAGAGAGAGAGAGGGGAATATGGTAAAATATGAAGGATGATGCTAGGTAAGAATGTTTTGCACGGCCGTAGAGAATGGATAAGATTTCCGAGAAATTAATCCAAGGATTCTGATTCTCCAGTCCACCTTGCAGTTTCTGCGAATTTAACAGCGGTTACAATTCGTTGCCGATCTTTGTGTGTCGTGATTCCTTCATGCCCTCAATATTTTAAAGGTAAAGCTCATTTTTGCCAGCTGAGCGGACTAGAGTAACGTAAGAATAAAGTGTCTTGCTCAACGACACAGTGACCTTACGATCTCGAGCCAAATATCCCTAACTACTAAACCATGCGCCTTTACACACATACATACGCACACACGCACACACGCACACACACACACACAACACACACACACACAGACACACATGCGTGTATATGTATCTCTCTTTCTCACTTTTTCTCTCACTCACACTCTCTCTATGTTTATATATATATATGGAAACATACATACATGTGTGTGTGTGTATATATATATATATATATATATATATATAAAGAGAGAGGGAGAGTGTCTGTGTGTGTGTGCGCGTGCGTGTGTGTGGCGTCACGTAATCTAACTCATTGAGTCAATGATGTGAATTTAAATGAACAGGTCAAATATGATATGCATATATACATATATATATAACACAAACATTCAGGGTGAATACTTGATAATTGTAAGTACCTGTATATATGCCAGTTAGTGGTGTAGGTGATAGAGTATATTTATAAAAAAAAAACATGAAGCAAAGGATTTAGCGGTACATATGTTTCTGGCTTTTATTAGACAGTTTATATCAATGCATACTTGATGTAATATGTATGTCAATAGCCTTCCTCAGCCGCGCACAATTACTGCTAGTAGTAATTGTCTAATAAAATCCAGAAACATATGTACTGCTAAATCCTTTGCTTCATGTTTTTCTTTTGATAAATATATATATATACATACATACATACATACGCACGCACGCGCGCGTATGTGTGTGTGAGTATGTTTGCGAGATTGTATCACACAAAGATACGAATTCTCCAGACCTTGTTTTTATGGTAAAGGGAACAGGGAAAGATGTTGTGACATTCATACCTTCCCCAAACTGCTAATTATCCACCTAACTGGAAGCCATTCCGACCGAAAAAATGGCCCTTTGTTCATTATTCTTAGCTAAATACCTTAAAACCTCATAGGGGTCACAACAGCAACTAGACGTCCTTGTCAATTGGTCGATTAGAGAGTCAATTATACAATCCTTGTTTATCCCCCTCTTGCTCCTCTCTCTCTCTCTCTCCTTTCCCCACTCTCTCTCTCTCTCTCTCTTTCTCTCTCAGTGTAGATTTGTGCATATATACGTGTGAATGCAATGTGTTTCTTTCAGACACCAAACTAGTCATCGTGGCTAGGTCAGACTTCTTCCCTATGCATTCCAAACTTGGGTGTCTGATTTATAGTATTCGATTACAAAATGACACATCTGTTATAATTTCAGGCAGGGGGGGGGGAGAAAATCACTGTTTAAAAGGACTGTGCATCATTACATCAAAATCTCACCATTGTATACACATACATATAAGTGAGTGTGTATATATGTACGTATATGTATTTATATATATACATATAGAGTGACAGCATATATAATATATGTGTGTGTGTGTGTGTGTGCACATACATGTATATATGTATATATATATGTAATAATATATATATATATATATATATATATATATATATATATATATATATAAACACACACACACACATATATATATATATTATATATATACACCATATTATTATATATATATATTATATATATATATGTATATATATATATATATATGTATATATATATATATATATAATATATAGATATATATATATGCATATTACTTATACACATATTTTTTTACTACATGATATATATGCAATATATATATATATGTGTGTGTGTGTGTGTGTGTGTGTGTGTGTGTGTGTGTGTGTGTGTGCGTGCGTGCGTGCGTGTGTGGAGAGAGTTTGAATTTTATTTCATCCTATACTTTGGAGGGTTTCAAAGGGCGATTTCTAGCAAAGATTCTCAATATTTTGCAGGTAGCTTACTGGCGTAAGATTTTTGTGAATATAAAATTATTATTACATGTATATGGTGTGTTATGAGAGTTTATGGAAAGTTGTACCATAGAAACTCGACAGGTATGTTAAAAAATGGAGACGAGAAGATGTTGAAATATAAAAGAAGTTTGATACATGCATACGATCGTTTCGAACAGCGATATTAACATGTGAATAGCATGGTAGAATAATTAAAATTAATTTGATTACATTCAATTAAGTAAATAACACTGTTCTCCTCAGTGCAAAAAGTATACATCAGGAATTATTATTATTGCAGAATAATCTCATTTTGTATTTTATATGTATATAGGCGCAGGAGTGGCTGTGTGGTAAGTAGCTTGTTTACCAACCACATGGTTCCGGGTTCAGTCCCACTGCGTGGCATCTTGGGCAAGTGTCTTCTGCTATAGCCCCGGGCCGACCAATGCCTTGTGAGTGGATTTCGTAGACGGAAACTGAAAGAAGCCTGTCGTATATTATATATATATATATATATATATATGTGTGTGTGTATATGTTTGTGTATCTGTGATTGTCCCCCTAGCATTGCTTGACAACCGATGCTGGTGTGTTTACGTCCCCGTAACTTAGCGGATCGGCAAAAGAGACCCATAGAATAAGTACTGGGCTTACAAAGAATAAGTCCCGGGGTCGATTTGCTCGACTAAAGGCGGTGCTCCAGCATGGCTGCAGTCAAATGACTGAAACAAGTAAAGAGTAAAGAGATATAACGGCGTCGTACGTACATTTTGTTCTCTTATACGTAAGTACACACCACACAACACACACAACCACACACACACACACACACACACAACACACACACACACACACACACACACACACATACATATATATATATTATATATATTATAATATAATAATATATATATATATCCAATCAAAAAACATATATTAGAGAAATTGGTATCTACACACTATATGCAGTACACTCTGATACATGTAAAAATTTGTATTTTCTCTACGCGCTAAATTCATATGACACGAACTTTTTTAGAACAAAAACATTGTTTATGCCAAGACTATGTACAAGGCACTCTGAACTCAATAAGCTATTGTTCTCAATATTGAGCTTGTAGCGACCTATATTTCATAAACATTCAGCCCTTTGGCTATTTTATATTGTCCATTTTTCATTTCCGTCCTGACCTTCCTTTTTACCGATACTTCTACCGACTAATCTGCTTAATCTACTTCCTGTTTAAGTCAGTCAGGAAGTAGATTAATTTATTAATCGTTAAACATTTACTTAGTTTATTGTCTTGGCCAAAAAATATAAAAAAGAAGCCTTTTATTGAAATTATACGAAACTGTAAAACCTATTTTAGGCATCTCGTGCTTTTAGGAAATTTCCTGTCTACAAAACGTGATTAGATAAAGTTTATTTCACCTGTTGACCAAGCCGTCAGGTGAAACTTAAAGTCTCAGTCAATTTCATCTTCACCATAAATTCAGTATGAAATCACAGAATTCAGTTATTTTTCTTATATACATAAATACATACATGTGTATGTGTGCGCGTGTGTAAAGGCTAGCAGCAATCCACCACACATGTACATTGTAGTGAAATCTGTGAGAAGTGAAACCGGTTTATAATTATGCACTTTGATTTTTTTTTGTAATTATGGACTTTAAAACAGTTCAATAAGAAATTTTGAAATGATTTCAATGTTCTTTGGACTCTGTAATCTTGAAATAATTTGATTGTAGTTATGTATTTTTGATATGGTATTATGTGGAAGCACTCCGTCGGTTACGACGATGAGGGTTCCGGTTGATCCGAATCAACGGAACAGCCTGCTCGTGAAATTAACGTGTAAGTGGCTGAACACTCCACAGACACGTGTACCCTTAACGTAGTTCTCGGTGATATTCAGCGTGACACAGAGAGTGACAAGGCCGGCCCCTTGAAATACATGTACAACAGAAACAGGAAGTAAGAGTGAGAGAAAGTTGTGGTGAAAGAGTACAGCAGGGATCACCACCATCCCCTGCCGGAGCCTCGTGGAGCTTTTAGGTGTTTTTGCTCAATAAACACTCACAACGCCCGGTCTGGGAATCGAAACCGCGATCCTATGACCGCGGGTCCGCTGCCCTAACCACTGGGCCATTGCGCCTCCATATGGTA
>NC_043004.1:102980545-103000545 GCF_006345805.1 Octopus sinensis | reverse complement strand
CTTCTGTTAGTGCATGTTGGCAGCAAACGGATCGCCTGACCATCGGAAACCTTCCTTTCCACTAGCGGAGAAGATGAGTTCCAATTTGGTGATGGTAAGGTCGGGACAAGGCACGACGGTCAGGCGGTAGTAGATGACGGACGCAATGTACGCGTTCGCCACCTCCGCCTGACCTTTTAGGGATAGCTTCCTCTCGGCCCATTGCCGAGCGAGAGTGGCTACTCTAATCGTTATCTTGTCCCAGAACTTCTCCATTTGGAGGTCCGGAGCAACCAGAGCCCGAGCAACTTGACCGGACCGTCGGTCCAGCGTCCCACAACGGAAGCGCTGCTGGACGACATGGACTTGCTTCTCCAAGTGCCGAATCACAAGTCCACTGATTTTCCCCGGTCAATTTTCGCTCCTGTTACCACTTCGTAGTCTTTCAGTATCTCTCGCCGACCAGCTCAATGTGCACGTGGCTAGACACTTTGACGGTGACGTCGTCCGCGTATGCGGACATGCTCGTCTCGCATCCCAATTCTCGTAGGATGCCCCTCAGCGTTGCCAGCTTCCGCGGTAGTGGCTGGAGGGTCAATACGTACAGAAGCGACAAGATCGGGCATCCCTGACGTACCGAACGTGCAATGTCGAATGGTCTTGATAGATGCCCATTCACGCGAATCACCGAACGGATGCCTTTGTATAAGGCAGCGATCCAGCCACGGAAAACGGGACCGAAACCAACCGCTATGAGGACAGCTTCCAAGTATCGATGGTCTACCCTATCGAAAGCTTTGGATCGATCCAAATTGATCAGTGCCCCATCCATGCCAGGTTCCTTAGCTGCTTGTCTGGTAAATAGATAGATAGACAGACAGACAGACAGACAGACGACAGACAGATAGATAGATAGATAGATGATAGATAGATAGATAGATAGATAGATATAGATAGATAGATAGATAGATAGGTAAGTAGGTAGGTACGTACGTACGTACGTAGATAGATAGATAGATAGATAGATAGATAGAGATAGATAGATAGATAGATAGATAGATAGATAGATAGATAGATAGATAGATAGATAGATAGACAGGTAGACAGGATAGACAGTCAGGTAAATAGACAGACTAACAGGTAAATAACTTTATTAGCCACACTAGGCCAATCACAGAGGGGACATATACAATGTAGAGTTTTTCTTTTCGAGGTGGGGCGAAAAAAAATAGGGACAACTATCAAAAGGCATCGAAATCGTTTGGGACGTAAAAAAAAACGAAATAGTGTCAATATAAAAAGTAGAGTTCCCAAAAGTGGGGAGGTTTATCCGTGGAAAGAAAAACCTACCAAAAGACCTCGGACAATAATATTATACAAAAACAATAAGTTACTCTCTTTTTCCTTTCTTTTTCTGGTTTATAAGATTATGCTCAAGGTGGCTTCGTCATTCACACGTGCCATCCTTGCTACATTCACCCATCTTTTTTTGAAACATTCACTAGACAAAACTTCACTCTCTACTCTCACTTTCCTTTTCAAGTGATACTTGAAGAAGTTGATGATAGATTGACCAGAGAGGAAAGTGTTTGTCTCTAGGCCTTTCAGACGCGTCCACCATACACATTCTTTCGCCATAGCCACAAGTATGATAAGAATGGCTCTTCTTTCCCGTTTGAAGGAAGGAGACGCGACAATATTGACGATAGACTCGGCTGATAAACCGACTTGTCCTACACGCGACAGCATTCGTTCGACATAAGCTTACAGGTCGGAAATTGTTGGACACTGCACGATGCGTGCAGAACGGTTTCGTCGCTCTGATCGCATCTCGGGCAGGTCGGCCCCGTGTTTCTGGAGTCATGCCTGTAGAGCTTATCCCGAACGGGTAGCGCTTCTCGATAGCACTGCCAGGCCAGGGACCTCTGGAAGTTGTCCATAGGTCCCGGCCCAAAAGTCGTCTTGAACAGGCAGGTCAGGTATTCCTCGTCGACGCCCAGATTCTCCCCGAGATCGTCGTCGTACCTCCCCTCCACTAATCCCTATAGAATGCTTTCGTGATGATGCAGTCGCTCAAGGTCGACCCGGCACGGCATAGTTGCTCGAGAGCAACGCGACACTCGCGGTGCCATTCGCCCTTCCTCGGCCTCTTTTTGATCCACGATTGCAGTTCGGTCATGGAGACGAGCTGCAGAAAAGCGTGCCTCACAAACGGCGACCACACCCGTTCACCGTCGTCTACGTAGAGCCGGAGACGTCGCTGTCACAGCGCAAGTCTGCGCAACATTAAACATGGCATACCCAGCCCTTCTGTTAGTGCATGTTGGCAGCAAACGGATCGCCTGACCATCGGAAACCTTCCTTTCCACTAGCGGAAGAAGATGAGTTCCAATTTGGTGATGGTAAGGTCGGGACAAGGCACGACGGTCAGGCGGTAGTAGATGACGGACGCAATGTACGCGTTCGCCACCTCCGCCTGACCTTTTAGGGATAGCTTCCTCTCGGCCCATTGCCGAGCGAGAGTGGCTACTCTAATCGTTATCTTGTCCCAGAACTTCTCCATTTGGAGGTCCGGAGCAAACCAGAGCCCGAGCAACTTGACCGGACCGTCGGTCCAGCGTCCCACAACGGAAGCGCTGCTGGACGACATGGACTTGCTTCTCCAAGTGCCGAATCACAAGTCCACTGATTTTCCCCGGTCAATTTTCGCTCCTGTTACCACTTCGTAGTCTTTCAGTATCTCGCCGACCAGCTCAATGTGCACGTGGCTAGACACTTTGACGGTGACGTCGTCCGCGTATGCGGACATGCTCGTCTCGCATCCCAATTCTCGTAGGATGCCCCTCAGCGTTGCCAGCTTCCGCGGTAGTGGCTGGAGGGTCAATACGTACAGAAGCGACAAGATCGGGCATCCCTGACGTACCGAACGTGCAATGTCGAATGGTCTTGATAGATGCCCATTCACGCGAATCACCGAACGGATGCCTTTGTATAAGGCAGCGATCCAGCCACGGAAAACGGGACCGAAACCAACCGCTATGAGGACAGCTTCCAAGTATCGATGGTCTACCCTATCGAAAGCTTTGGATCGATCCAAATTGATCAGTGCCCCATCCATGCCAGGTTCCTTAGCTGCTTGTCTGGTAAATAGATAGACAGACAGACAGACAGACAGACAGACAGACAGATAGATAGATAGATAGATAGATAGATAGATAGATAGATAGATAGATAGATAGATAGGTAAGTAGGTAGGTACGTACGTACGTACGTAGATAGATAGATAGATAGATAGATAGATAGATAGATAGATAGATAGATAGATAGATAGATAGACAGATAGATAGATAGATAGATAGATAGATATGTTTCTTTATTAGCCACACAGGGCTGCACACAGACAGGACAAATTACAAGGTAGAGCTTTTCTTTTGGGGGTAAAAAAAGGGGGTTTGGTTTTCGATCAAAAGGGATCGTAAAGGGAAAGAAAGAGGATAAAAAAGGGGGGAATAAAATTAAAAAAAAAAGATAGACATATCTTGTAAAAGACGTAGCTCGTTAGAACATTGGAAGAAAAAATATGACTTTCTCTGTCTCTCTCCCTTTCCTCACTCTTCCTCTTTGTCTTTGTCCATATAAGGACACGCATAGACACGTATACACAGATACATTTTTATAAATATAGCAACAGTATTTTCTACCGGCCTCTTTGTTTATTTTTCATTATATATGAATGTATATACACAGATAAATACATATAAAATTTCTCAATACGATCGTTAAAAAACATTTCGTTATATTATAAACCTAAAACTTTTGAAAAGAAATTTCTTATTTTCACTAACTGCATCTTAATAAGCTAACCAAATGCCTTGCTGAGAAATGCATGTTTGTGTACATACATACATACATACATACATACATACATACATACATACATACATACATACATACATACATACACGTGTTTCACAATATTTTTTAATTACCGTAAATCCTCAGTATAATCCGCACTTTTCTTCCCAAAATTTAAAGGTCAAAATCCCTAGTACGTACTATATACGAGGTTAAAAATGAAAAATATTTTCTAAGCAATGTCCGAGTCTCTATTTGCTGTCCGGCAATGTTTATTCAGACGCGTTTTGTGATGTCGGACACGAAAATATCTTAAGCTAAGCCTGAAAGCAATGAAGTCATAAAAGAATCATCCATAACTTGCAGTAAGCAACACTTATTAAACGTTATTACTGTTATTTCTTTATTTTCTGCAAATAAAATGCACAAAAAAGCTACATGTTTGCATTATGTTATATATACACTAATAATAAAAGACGTTACCGTATACAGTTTTACAAACTAAGGACGTTATATAGACCTCCTTGACTCAAGTTAGAGAAGAGGTGCGTATTATACACAAGGTTTAGGTTTTTCAGAGTTACAGCCCCCTAAAAATCCCCTGCGTATTATATTCAAGGGCGGACTATACTCGAGGATTTAGGGTAATAATTTTTGTCAGTCCTTGATGGTAGAGTTCCCGGCTTAGTTGCTGACAGCCAGACTATACGACAGATTGTACATGCAGGCATTCGTTCATACGACTGCCTTTGATAATAAACCAACGCTGTCTTCTACTTACTACAATAACTGATTGTGTGATGGGCCGGAGCGACCAATTTACAAAACTTGTATCAATGAACGTGGCTCAAGGACACAGTCATCAGCAAAGAGAGAATTAAATCCATTTCAGTTGTTTCTTTTTCTCTTTTTGTTGACCATATCGGGAGAACATGTGAATGAAAACAAAAAGAAAAGAAGAGGGGGTCACGAGATTCACACTCAGATCATAGGGAAGGAAGCTAAATACTGTAAAGACATTTAGCTCACCACACTAAAATTTCTGCTGAATCATTGCTCCGTCTTACATGATAATATCACGTGAACAAAATATGTTTGTATTCGAATATTTATACATGTATTATTAAACATAAACAGATATTTAAATAGACATGTTCTGCTCTGGTTCCGTTTTCGCCTTCACGATAGATTGAGGGCGCCACATTTTCTACTTTATAGAAAAGCATGAAAGACAAAACAAAAGATTTATTTACAAGTTGTTTCGAAACACGTTCTTCCGTAAAAAAAAAATTCCTTTGAAACTTCAATGGTTTTATTCTCTGAGATTTGCTTTTTTGGGGGGCGGGGGCGGATTTTGTCTTCGATATTATCCACATCGCTTCACACTGAATTCAAATTGCTAAACAGATTGGAAGCTCTTAAACTGAAACTTGAATGAATCTTCTCTTTTTTTCTCAGAAACGATGTAGTGGAACTTTCCCATCACATACACATACTAATGTGTGTGTGTGTGTAAAGGATTTTCTGTTGTACTTAATAACCTGAAAAAGGTTGGACTTCGTTTGGTTGATTTGTCCTTCCCACACACTAAATAGAAAAAGGAAAGCTTAGATGATGATAGAAAGCCTATAACATTTCTTTTAAAATAATTTTGTGATAG
This sequence comes from Octopus sinensis, assembly GCF_006345805.1. Lineage (NCBI taxonomy): Eukaryota > Metazoa > Mollusca > Cephalopoda > Octopoda > Octopodidae > Octopus > Octopus sinensis. The sequence goes on along the minus strand of NC_043004.1, from coordinate 102,995,051 downwards.
ACTATGCAGTAGGAGCTGAAATTAGATCGGAACATGATATAGCATTTATGATTAAAATGTATTTACAGTAAACTGGCTATTTTGAAATGATGGTTCTCCGGGGGCTTCCTGACGCCTCTGGTGAAATTTGTAGAACTATCCACGAAGAAAATGGGAAGCAAAGCCGCTAGTGATGAAGTCTGACAATTAGACAGTTAATCGTGTAATATACCATTCCAGCAAAATTCATTTGTGTATATGTGCGTGCGTGCATGCGTGCGTGTGTGTGTGTGTGTGTGTGTGTGTGTGTGCGTGCATGTGTGTGTGTGTGTGTGTGTGCACGGCACTGCTTTGGAGGAATTTTAGTCGATCAAATAGTACTCAGTACTTATTTTCTGTTTTGACAGTGGTAGCTATTCTGTCTGCTGAACCGTTAAGTAACGGGGACGTAAATGAACAAACATCGGTCATCAAGCTGTCACATAAAAATAGGTTACTAAGTGAGAGAGAGAGAGACATACACCCATGCAAACAAGCACATACACGCGCACGCACACACGCACACATACACAAACACATACGCACACGCACGCACACACACACACACACACACACACACACATTACGATCATTCTGCGAAGTAGCGGCAATTTCTTCTGCGTAGACGTAAGGATATAAATAAGTAAAAATCATACGGACAACAGGGATGAAATTGAAGGATAAAAAGGAGATAAACAAATAAATAATAGAACACAACCGTGTACAAAATGTTCAATAAATAATCGATAAAAGCATAGGAATGTCAATCAGAGTCATTGCAAAGGACCTCAAGGTTTCAGAATGCATCATCGGAAGACTTTTGCATGAGGACATCCGGTACAAGTCTTATGTGTTGAAGAGGGGTCAGTTTATGTCAGATGTGGCACAAGAGAAACAAGTTAAAACACTAAGAGGCTGGACTGCTTTGGTTTTTCTCCGATGGAAAACCTTTGATCAGGACCGAAAGGTAAACCGAAGGAACTACAGATGGTTATTCAGATACACGAATGAGGTCCCAACGGTCATGCATACTAAGTCCCCAACAACCGTGATGATAGTTCTAGACGGTGTCGGCAACGAGTATAATGTTATACCTCCTCACTTTTTTTCACAGGGCTTAAAAGTCAATAGCGCTGTCTACACAAGAGGTGTTGGAGAAAGTTGTTAGGCCCTTGATGGAAAGAGCACACAACGGAATACCGTACGTCTACCAATAAAACTTTGCACCATCTTATAAGAGATCATCTGATGTGGGCACGTCAACGTCTCCGATCTCGTATTCAAGTAGTCATTGATACTAACAGTGGATTAATTGAATAGGTGTGATATTTGTACTAATTTGTTATGATTTTTTTGTACTAATTTGTCTTTCAATACAGCTTTTCTTTGATGAGGTATGCGTCTTTTCCTGAATTCATACAAATGGACTCAAAAACCTGACGACCTGTGTGTGTGTGTGTGTGTGGTGTGTGTGCGTGTGTGTGTGTGTGTGTGTGCGTATCCGTAATATATTATAATATTATATAATATTAATACATCCACTCGTATATACATACACAGGGTACGTGTAATGCACCCTGTATATGTATGTGTGTCTGTGCGCGCGCATTCTGCTTATATTATTACATTATATTATTATATTATATCATTTCTTTAATTTTTCTTTAAATTTCTTTAAAGTATTTCATCTTTAAAGATACGGTCATACTGGGGCATCACCGTTGGCGGTGCTACCCCATTACTTGAAACATCCTTTAATATGTGGAATTTGGTGAATGAGGGAGTCTGATGTTGCTGCCCTCATCTATGTTTCCTGCCGTGTGGTGGGCCAATCTGAATGAGGTCCAGTTTTGTTTTTGAAGACATCTACATCCGCACCTTGCAGATCTCTCAGGCATTTGGAGAAGGATATTGAAGAGCTGTGGGCCATTGAAACCCAAGCTGTTGCAGTATCTGGTCCTGTATTTTGATGGTGACGCTGGGATCTTTGGCACTATGCAGCGGCACCCAATGCCCAAGTTTTGTACAAGGTCTTCCAGGATTTTCCAGATGTATATAACTGAATATCTTCCTTGCCTTCGTTCTAGGGAGAAGAGTTTTAACTCTTTCAGTCTTCCCCGGTAGCTGATACGTTGCATTGAGACGATTTTCTTTGTGTAGTTTCGTTGGATTGCTTCGAGTTCCACCGTTAATATTATATTGTGTGGTGACCACAGGTGGAAGCATTATATTATATTATATTATATTATATTGTTTGATGTCTCTATTGGAAGCTTTGACAGGGCTGAAATCGCCGACCTCAAGAGATGTACTCATCCACATAGGTCAGGCCTCTATAGGGACGATGGTCTAGTTATTTCGAGTCATATGAATAGCCACGCCATGAACAGGTCCAGGAAGGACTTGTTAAAATATTCAAAAGTTCGGTCTGTCCATAACGGCTACTACCAACCTGACTAAGGTCGATTTCTTGGACGTAAGCTTAGACCTGAACACGGGCAAATACTACCCCTACAGAGAGCCTAATGAAGAAACAGTATATATATCCCTAAGAGCTCACCCTACCCCCACTTTGTAATTAGAAACCTAGTTTCAGGCATTAGCAAACAGGCGTCTAAACTCTCAGCGAACATGGAGACTTTTAATAGGGCCGCCTCCACTACAACGATGCTTTGGCTAGGAGCGGATTTTCTGAGAAGCTCACGTATATGGACGAACTCTAAACCCCTTCTCCTCACCCCAAGAGAATTAGAAAAAGGTAAATAATCTGGTATAGACCTCATTTAACCTAGAAGTTTTTGCCAACGTAGCCAGAGACGTCCTATCTTTAATAAAGAAATATTTCTCCAAAGGCCATTAATATTACAAACTCTTCAACCTCCCATAATATCAAGGTAAGCTACTCCTGCTTAGAAAACATTACATCTAACATCGCATGCATCAACAGACGTAAAAACGCACCCACACAACCCCCAACCCCAACCTGAAACTTCCGAAACCCTGACACCTGCCTTCAAGAAGGATCCTGCCTCTCAAGGGCCATAGTATACAGAGCCACCCTTACACCATCCGATGGCATTACTAGGCACTATACGGGTATGACAGTCAACGGCTTCAAAGGAAGTTACTCCCAGCACTTACATTCATTTAGATCCATTGACAGAGAGAACTCCACTTCCCTATCATGTTTTCTCTGGAGACTTCGTGACCTTCGAAATGAAACACCCAGCATCAAGTGGACTATTATCGACAAGGCGCTACCATATTCACCTAGCGTCCCTAATTGTCTGCTGTGCCTCCGCGAAAAAATGCATATCATCTACCAACTCTCAGTATCCATCAATAAGAAATATGAGGTATCGTATTGCTGTCACTAGAGGTACACCCTTCTGGTAAATTTCAAGCCACTGACCGCCGACAACCCGGATACACCTCCTTAGTACCAGTCAAATGAACCCCTATGAACAGCACCGCAAATCACCAATCTCCAACACTTCTCCATGTTTGTCTACCCACATACTCTCACCCCTTGTACATCAACCCTTGTGCATGACCACGGAAGTAATGCGTTCCCGAAAATCTGGCCACAACGCAAAATTTCGTAATGCGAATCTAAATTTCCCATTGATTTTCATATTAACAAGTGAGATTGCGTTCCTACAGACATTTAAAAAAGTAGAAGCTCAAATAAACAACAGAGAATAAGCAGCGCAATTCCCCTTTTGCATAAAAATAACTAATTCTAAACATAAACATTAAAATATAGATACATAAAAACAGAAAAACTTTCCAGAAAGGATAAGTTAAGTAATTAATAAGAATCTTAATATCAGAAGAGTATGTTCTTACAACAAAAGATGTTGACTATTGTGTGAGGGGTGGTGGTGGAATAAGCGTTACTAGGAAAATGAGGGGCAATATTTACTATCTTATAGTTCATTATCACGAACATCAGCTTGAGGGGCGAAGAACTTATCCAAAGTTGCTGATTGATTATAACATATCTCTTTGTAACGCTCAGTAGAGGAACTGCGATCATTGTAAACTCCTCTTGTAATTTTTATGTTACGTTCACGATTAAGATCATTATCAGCAAAACCCTGCAAACTTTCCTCTCTTAAGCTCCAATTCTTCAGCAATAATTTTTGTTGTCGATTCTAGTGGTGTGGGTGGAATTTCCTGTTGTCTCATCTATGTTTTCAACTTGTTCTTTTCTGACGGCATTAACAACTCCTCGTTAGATAAACTTACATCCTGAGGCACTAGCAACTCAGTCACATCATCCTCTATGACTTTTTCAAATCCTACATCCTTTGCAAATGTCGCAATATCTTTCCAACTTTGATGTAGACTTTCTGCTTGAGGAAACTTGTAATGTCATGGATACAGTCTGCCCATATACTTTTCCAAGCACTATTCAAAAATTAATGGTTTCACTTCATCTCATAACTCAGCTATATTATCCACAGCATTCATTATGTTGGATTTCTTTCAGAAATCTCTAACTGTAGGTTTATCCTTCTTGTCAATTGCTTTCATAAGTTGCTTGAAAGTTCTCATACAATATGACTTGAAGGTAGCTATCACACCTTGATCCATTGCCTGGAGCAAAGAAGTCGTATTCTTGAGAAAGTATTCTACTCTCACACTATCAGAAAGGTCAACTAAGTTCGTTGTGTGCCTCGATACATTGTCTAAAAGAAGCAACGCTTTGTTGGAGATATTATGTCTGACACTTACCTTTCTACTGCAGGACAAAAAAAGCGCTCGTAAACCACTCTTTGATAAGGCTTTTAATCATCCATGCCTTTTTATTTGAAAGTCAAATCAGATGTAGATTAAACTATGTGTAACTTTAAAAAACCCTTAGATTTTCGGAGTAATACACGTACAGGGGCTTTAATTTCATATCACCAGTGGCATTTCCTGCCAAAAGAAGTATCAGAAGATTTTTGGAAGCTTTAAATTATGGTGTTGATTTTTTTTTCTCGAGAAACAAAAGTCTAGCAGGTATGCACTCACAAGTGCCGTCTCATCAACATTATATACTTCCTCTGTGTAGCCCCCTTCAACATTCATTTTCTTCAACTGCCCAGAAGGCAGCAGCTTCCGTTTCAGTGCTTGCAGTTTCGCCAATCATTTTTATGCTGTACAAATTCATGCGCTTCTTAAACCTTTCAAGCCAGCCCTTACTAGCCAAAAATGGATTTTCATTACAATTTTCATCTTCCTTTTTCTGCAAATCGCCGGCTCCTTTTTTCTTATTACCATCGTGTTTCGGCACATTACGCTGATTATGGTCCTCAATCAATACACTCAAGAACTGTCCCATTTTAAGCATTACTTTAGATCTATGGGAAAATATTTAGCTTCTTGAGCACTTGGCAAAATTTTCTCTCTGCTGTCACGTATTTTTCCCACTGTAGGCGTTGTAAAATTTAATGTTTTGCTAATATAAATTAGCTTTACTTCCGTATCAGGTCTTAGCAAAACATCAAGTTTAATATTCAATGTAATTCATTTACGGTTTCTTTTCGCACTACTACCTTCTGGTCTACTTGATAGCTTCTTTCCAGACATCTTAAACTGAAGGCAAATCTAACAACAGCGACGATTACTTATCCACAACAAATATATGGTAAAACAAAAAAAAAGATTTGGCCCAGGAAAGATTTAATTGTGAGAGCAGGAAATTGTCTTATTCCTATTGATGCAATAATGTAAATGACATGTAAAGACGAAGGAGTGAGGAAGAGAGAGTACCATATGATTACAGTTAACTGAAAAGGTGCCAAATTTTATAGGCAATTCTACCCTGGCACTTCTGACTTTAGACATAAATACACACACACACTCGCACAAACACTCATACACATACGCTCATGCACACACATGTGTTGGTGTACATGCTAATACCTTCTGTGGCCAGTGAGATTCAAACGTTAGTTGGCTGATAGTCGTAATGATCAGGTGGCATTGGTTTGGATGTTAGTGATGGTGGGCAGGTAATGTTGGTACTCTGGTGGTTATGTTGTTCTTGCTAATTGTATTATTGTGGCTGTTTAGTCTAAAGTCAATCCTCATAAACCTAAGATCGAAGACATCTAATTCGAATTTTGAAATAGTCTCGGACACCACATTATATATATTTTTTTTATGGATTTGCTTATCAATTTCATGCTAAGAATTACCGTTACTGCTAGTGCTTGTGTCCGTGTTGATGAAAGAAACGTATACGTAAACATACATACATACATACATACATACATACATACATACATACATACATACATACATACATACATACATTTATACATACATATAGTCGTAGGAGTGGCTGTGTGGTAAGTAGCTTGCTTACCAACCACATGGTTCCGGGTTCAGTTCCACTGCGTGGCACCTTGGGCAAGTGTCTTCTACTATAGCCTCGGGCCGACCAAAGCTTTGTGATTGGATTTGGTAGGCACAAGCCCGTCATATATATGCATATATATGTGTGTGTTGTGTGTGTATGTTTGTGTGTCTGTGTTTGTCTCTCCAACATCGCTTGACAACCGATGGTGGTGTTTACGTCCCCGTAATTTAGCGGCTCGGCAAAAGACCGGGAGAATAAGTACTAGGCTTACAAAGAATAAGTCATGGGGTCAATTTGCTCGACTAAAGGTGGTGCTCCAGCATGACCGCAGTCAAATGACTGAAACAAGTAAAAGAGTAAAAGAGAGTAAAGGGTATACATACATACATACATACATACATAAATACATACATACATACATACATACATACATACATACATACATATACACATATATACACATACACACACACACATATTATGTACATTATCAGTACACGTGTGTATGTGTTTGCATGTATATGCATCACGTGATGATAGTTTTTCAAATTGTTAACAATTTCAAACTAAGCAATACAGGTTTCCGTAAAAGCGGAATTACAGACCACATACCGAAATTAATGGTCATACTTTACAATTTCCGTAAGCGTGGAGTCCCGTAACTTTAGGCAACCGTAACGCGATGGGTGCCTGCATAATGTATGTATGTATGTATGTATGTATGTATGTATGTATGTATGTATGTATGTATGTATGTATGTATGTACGTATGTATGTATATAATCAAGCGATCTTCCAGCTAGAGGAAATGTCCTCTTGGGGTTAAAAAATCACAATAACGTCTGTTTTGTTTGATATATATATATATATATATATATATATATATAGACAAACAGACAGACAGGCAGGGAGACAGACAGACAGACAGACAGACAGACAGATAGATAGACAGACAGACAGATAGATAGATAGATAGATAGATAGATAGATAGATAGATAGATAGATAGATACAGGGTTGGCCAAAAGTCCCCTGACAGTAAATCAAAATTCCATAAATACTTAATATTCAATTTTATTTATTCATTCCAATTATGAATGTTTAATAGTTGAATTCTGTGAGTTGAAATCACCGTTTTTTCAACATTTGTGTATTTATTAGCGTAGTCTCATATAAAATAATTTTTGGTTTTAATGTTGGAATTAAATGATTTTGATTTTCTCTCAGGTGACTTTTGGCCAACCCTGTACGAATATATATAAATATATTTGATTACTTGTGACCCGTTGGGTCGCCGGGAAAGTTTGAATTTCCAGCAACGGAGTTTTGTTTCGTGGGTTTTTTTTTTCTTTTCTAGGTTATTTCGCACACTTCCAACGAATGTAATATCGAGATCACACGTAAACGGCTCCTTTCCCCAGAAAAGGCTGCAAGATTTGCCCTGCTACCACGTAACAGGTATTTCGAGTCCTTTATCGCAAATAGCTGTTACGTGGTAGCATGGCGTGCTAGAAATAGCAGACAAATCCTCGGAGGTGAGATACGTTGAATGCACTCGAAAGAAACCTATAGAAAAAACTATTTCACACGGAGGTTATGAGCAGGTCTTTTACGAAATATTTACCATAGTTTTAAAATCATTTTCATTTTTAAATAGTTTGCCCATCATAATGTGTCTAATGGAAAGGTTAGAGTTTCTTCCCTCTCAAGGTTAAGTTACTTTCAGAGTATTTTCTCATTATGCACTGTTTTGGATATTTATACCCCCCAAAACTCCTAATATCTCAATAACCACTGGTCCGATTTATGCGAAACTAGTTTTATTCCGTTTGTATTCACATTTCAGGGACAACTTACTCCCAAAGTATTTTCCCATTATGCACCAGTTTGGCTGTGTAACATTGCAAGCAAGCAAGCAAGCAGGATCGGAGTTCATTTTTAATGTATTACATATATATGTGTGTGTGTGTGTGTTTTTATGTATATATATATATATATATATATATATATATATGTGTGTGTGTGTGTGTGTGTGTGTGTGTGTGTGTGTGTGTGTGTCTGAGCACGTGTGTGTATGTGTGTGTGCATAAATATATACACACTCACATGTACATATGTATACATTCATATATTCACGCAAATATATATTGTCATGACTTTTGTAAAATAGATTTAAACTCTCGACAACGCAAGTGGGCATAACTTCTTAAGCAGATACACACACACACATCCACACACATACACACACATACATACAAACATACATACACACACACACACACACATACACACTGCACACGCGAACACAAGCTCATATACTTACAGGCCCCACTGATCCCATACCGAGACGTACCGTCGCCACTAATTTCCTGTCTAACCACGCGGTCAAAGAAACTCTCTTTTCTCATGGAAATGCTGTCGCTTACCAATCAATGCCATCCACTGCGACCAATTGCGGCCCATCTCCCGGTAGCCATCTTGGACTTCCTGTACCTCTCCGTTCACTCTGATATTCAAGAGCCTGAGGAGACTTAAAGTATCACGGAATCAGAACCAAACAGTTTTGAATAATGTATGCATCATATATATATGTATATGAGTGGCTGTGTGGTAAGTAGCTTGCTAACCAACCACATGGTTCCGGGTTCAGTCCCACTGCGTGGCATCTTGGGCAAGTGTCTTCTGCTATAGCCCCGGGCCGACCAATGCCTTGTGAGTGGATTTAGTAGACGGAAACTGAAAGAAGCCTGTCGTATATATGTATATATATAAGTGTGTGTGTGTATATGTTTGTGTGTCTGTGTTTGTCCCCCTAGCATTGCTTGACAACCAATGGTGGTGTGTTTACGTCCCCGTCACTTAGCGGTTCGGCAAAAGAGACCGATAGAATAAGTACTGGGCTTACAAAGAATAAGTCCCGGGGTCGATTTGCTCGACTAAAGGCGGTGCTCCAGCATGGCTGCAGTCAAATGACTGAAACACATACACACATATAAGTGTGTGTGTATATGTTTGTGTGTCTGTGTTTGTCCCCCTAGCATTGCTTGACAACCGATGCTGGTGTGTTTACGTCCCCGTAACTTAGCGGTTCGGCAAAAGAAACCGATAGAATAAGTACTGGGCTTACAAAGCATAAGTCCCGGGGTCGATTTGCTCGACTAAAGGCGGTGCTCCAGCATGGCCGCAGTCAAATGACTGAAACAAGTAAAAGAGTAAAAGAGAAAGAGTATATATATATATATATATATATACACACACACACACATATATATATCTATATATATATATATATATATATATATATATATATATATATTATATATATATATATATATATATATATATATATATATATCGATATATATGTCCAAAAATTTAAGCTACACGGAGTTCTACCGTACATTCATTTCTATAAACAGCTATTTTCTCCACTGGAATTGGAGTAACTCACTCTGAGCTGTCCATCTTCCACTACACACATACATTCATTCACCGACTGTCACCCATTACCATCAACCCCATCCCACCCCTCTCTTTCTTTCACTGATATGGAGTTCAACAATGAACATGTTCTTAAGGGCGTGCACATCCAGAAATATTACACCTGTGATATATATTTTCTTCAAATACAAAGAACTTCCTTTTTATTACAATTATGTCTAGATGATTTCCGGTTTAAATTTCATTTTTTCGATCAATTTATTCTGAATAGAAGAAAGCTCGCTTCATTTCCCAAAATGTGTATTTAACAAAATCCTTGGTCGCTCATCTGATACAAATATATCAGCCTCACTAAACATCGGCAAACTTAACACTCCCTTTGTCCTGAAAGTTTTGCTTTGCAAATCTCTTTTCTGTTATCAAGAAAATTAATCCACTTGACGCTATTCTATTGTCATTACTATATCTTTAATGTAAACAGTCATTTTGGTTTTCTTGTTTCTTTGAACATGATTAAGATTTGTCAATTCTGTGTCTTATTCAGTGACGGAAACAGCTATAATAGTTAATCTAGGACACATGTTTTTATTTTCTTTCTTTCTTTTGTCTGTCAGTTTGTGATTTAAAAACTTACCTTTAGGGTATGTTTGAAACAGATAAACAGACACACGCAGACGAGAAAACGCAGTCCGACACAGACAGGCAGGCAGAGAAACAGACAGACAAAGAGACATACAAGCAGACAATTGTGGTGAAGTTTCAAATTATCTGGAGTCTGACGTGTAAGTTTAGTGATTTACAGCAGAAAGATTTAAACCTTTCACTCAAGAATAGATAAATATAAAAAGGGTAAAGACCCCCTTCGGTCATGAATGACCATGGGATTGCACCTAGAAAGTTACCCTCCTAGACACAAGTCCGGGCAAGGTTGTTTATGGAAGACCAGCAGTCGCCCATGCATACCCGCCTCCCCTCTCCATGCCACAAGTGTTATCCAAGGGAAAAACAAAGGGGCCGATACAGCGTGGAACCAGTGACGTCGCAACTCATTTCTACAGCTGAGTGAACTGGAGCAACGTGAAATAAAGTGCTTTGCTCAAGAACACAACACGCAGCCCGGTCCGGGATTCGAGCTCACAACCTCACGATCGTGAGCTCGACGCTCTAACCATTGAGCCATGCGCCTTCGTATAAATATATAACTGAGCGATTGAGTTAAAGTTGATGATGAGTGAGTGCATGGGCCAGTGAGTGAACGAATAAACTTTGTTGCTTATCGAGACACAAAAACAGCTGTTTGATGGTAAAAGGTCTAGTGAATATCAACGGTCCGGTACTTGAGTGGTACGTTCATGTTTGAAAGGATGAATGGCAAAGTGTATCTCGGTGGTATTTTGAACCCAGAACGTAATGTCTGGGAAGAAAAACTCAAGATATTTTGTATTCAAGGCTTTAACGACTCTGCAAATCCACAGCTCTTCAATGTGAGTGAATAGTAGTCAGTGAAAGACCCAAAGATCTCAGAAAGAATTAATTCAAACATAACCTCAGACTCTTGGCTGCTGGGATACCAAAATCCTCTCTCTCTCTCTTTCCTTCTTTCTTTCTCTCTAATCACATACATACAATAAACGAAATGCCCTTATTTAACAAAACTGTCTCCCATTATAAATGTCTGGTAAATCCCTCTCGCACCCTCTCTCTCTCACTCACCTCTCTTTCCTTGTCTCTTTCTCTCTTATTCCGCCTCCACTGACTCTCTCTCTCTCTCTCTCTCACTTTTTCATATCTATTTTTATATTTTCTCCTATAATTTTATACTTTTATTCTTTGGGTACTTCTTTTTCACTGAGGACAGTACCTGTGTCATCCTCTTATCAGAGCATAGGATTATTGTTTTACTATGGATGTAATCTTCTCGCATATCATTTAGCTTCTCTCCCCCACCTCTTTCTCTCTATTTCTCTCTCTCTCTCTCTCTCTCTTCTCTCTCTCTCTCTCTCTCTTTCCCCACACCCATGCACGACCTTCAATTGCTTGCACTAACTCTCCCTTCATCTATTTCTCAAATATATCCCCTCCCTCTTTTTCTCACTCCTCTCTTTCTCTCTACTTTTTTCCTTCCAGAACTCCATGTCTTTCTCTTTTTACTCTGTAATTATCCCTCTCATTCACCTTTCTTGCCACCTCCTCTTCTCTCTCCCTCTCTCACACACACACACACACACACACACATTTGAGCTACCCTCAATCGTTTGCACTTGCTCTCCTTTTACCTATATCTAAAAAGTATCTTCTACCACCCCCTCTTTCTCTTCTCTCCTCACTTTTTCTCTCTATTCTTCCCTTCAATACTCTTCGCTTTCTTTTTTATTCTGTAATTATCCTTCTTACTCTCCCATCCTCTTTCTCCCTTTCTCTCCTCCTCTCTCTCTCTTTCTCTCCCCCCTCTCTCTCTCTGCTTATTTATTTCAATTTATTGTGTCCGCTTATTGTCCACTAGAATCGATGATATACTTAAGGCTTATGAGTGTAGGACATAGCAAGTGTTCGGTGGCTACGAATTCACTTTGCAACGATATGGTTTGGGGCATTTCTCCTACTGTGCTGTACCTTGTGCAAGTGTTTTTCACTCTGGAGTCGAGCCACCAATGTCTTGTGAGTCGCGCGCGCGCGTATATCATAATCGATAACGTGGCTCTTTCACTCACCCTTGCAATAACAGTAACAGAACACACACACACCTGAACGAGAAAACCACCTCTGATGTCCGTAAGGTCATTCGCAAAAAGGGGCTAGACATACATATGGCTTACCTTGGCCCCTCCTCGTGGCATTACCTGTCCACAAAATTACCCCAAGAGGCTAATAAGCGCACACTGGCCAATTGCCTGATCCGGGATGCAGATATATGCATGCGTACACAAGTTGCGTACCAGATCAGGATCAATAAGTGTGGAAAGTGTTACATCAGTTGCGCAGTCTGTAAGCTTCACATCCGGATAAATGAACACATGCCCACATACATCTTCCGGTCAAAAAACACCTAGACCAGTAGTTTGCAACCATTTTGTACCTATGGACCTCTTTGATTCTTATGTTACTCAGACAGAGACTCACGGTCATTCAAGTCATTCAATGTTTAAAACATCCTATAATTATATATTATCAGGAATTGTATATTAAAATAATTAAAATATTTTGTGTGGTGTAAAAGTATACCCAATTTATTGCACATACATTTTAACAACAAAATCTTAAATGGACCCCCAAGGGTTATATGAGCCACAATTGAGAACTACTGATGTAGACAGATACCACAACCAGGAAATAACTGTAACTATAGTAGCCGTCGTCCGTAACTTAGGCAACCTCAGGATTAAAGAGGCTGTTATTATAAGGAGTCTTTCGCCTAAAGTGAGTAATAGATAAGAACTCAGTAGCTCACACTGAGCAGTCTAGCACCATCACTACACACTTCATATACGAAACTACCCTGCCACCGCTCTCTCGCCTAAATAGATTAACCGTCCTTACTCTTCTCCCGTACTTATCCCTTTGCTCAATCGTTTCTAAGTTTTGTGATTACTTTTAAGATTTCCACTTAATCTTTTCTATTTCCTTTTCTTTTTTAATTTATTAAAATGTTTTTCTCTATTTATATACCTGTTTGACTACTGCTATTTTTTGACCAGTAGATATGATTGAATACTATTTGCGTCCTTGCTCTCTTACTACATACACAAACATGCACAAACACACACACGTTCATACACATATATGCAAACACACGCATATATATATATATATTATATATATATATATATATATATTATATATATATAATATATATATACATATATATATGATTTAAAAGAGTTTGATTCGGTTTCATGCGACTTAAAATTTCACGGGCCTCTAACAGAAGACCGTCGTTTTCAGGCTTTAGATATAAGTATATATATATCGATACATACGTACATACATATATACATACATACATACACACGCACACACACATACATACACACACACATATATATATATACATATATACATATATATATACATACATATATATATATACACATATATATACATATACACATATGTACATATATACATATATATGTATATATATATATATATAATATATAAATACATATATACATATATATATGTACACACACACACACACAACACACACACACACACACAGATATATATATATATATATATATATATATATATATATATATATATAAGTATGTCATTGTATGAAAAAATTTTATAACATTCTTCTGACATAATGACTCAAATATATAATTTTTAACCTTTTAAAACAAGCCTTCTGTAGTTTTTTCGCTTTTTACTATTTTCTATATATATATATATATATATATATATATATACAAATGTTAAATGAAATAGAGAAACACAATTCACATATCAAAAATTTATTTACATTATAATATAATTATACCATAAAAATATATAATATAATATAACAAATCATTAAGACAAATATAAATCCAACAATTTGTTTCGACTCATATCACTAGGGAATTTATGAAAATTCACACTCATATAATAAAATGGACAGTGATTATTTTCGATTAAAATATCATTAGAAGAATATTAATGGATATCCATAAGAACATTGCATGACCGTTGTAAATTTTATTTACTTAAT
>NC_043004.1:102973045-102975545 GCF_006345805.1 Octopus sinensis | reverse complement strand
ACAAGGAGAGAAAAAAATGTGTGTAGTGGCTAACGATCTATCATGGCAGACAGACAGATAGATAGATAGATAGATAGATAGATAGATAGATAGATAGATAGATAGATAGATAGATAGATAGATAGATAAATAAATAGATAGATAGATAGATCGCTTCTGTACACGACATTGCCTATACACCACACACATCCTACATATTGACTGACTATTACACAATCTTATTTGACCCTTCAACCCACGCTTGACATTCTCCACTCCTTAACATGAAAAGCACGATATCCTATCAGAAAATATTTGACCCGCTACTTGACCTGCCCAATACACTGACCCCCCCCCCCCCCTTAATATGAAAACTACTAAGCTATAAAATGATACGTAAAACAATGGACTGCTTCGGTAGTCTCTTCTCACGCTACCTGACGAAGGGAAATTTTTTGATCCGAAATATTGGAATATTAATGCGGAATTTTAGACATTTCTACTTCCTCGTCTCTGTTATTTATTGGCAACACCATATTATATATTATTTAATTACTCACTTGCATTGCTACCAGGTTCTACTAACACCCACTATTTTTCTCACTCATCGCAATGGTTCACATGAACTTTCAAACACACATACACATACACACACACACAAACACACACGCCACACATACACATACACACACACGCGCATACACACACACACAATAGCTTTGTTGGTCGAAACTTCACAGCCACTGTCAACAACATTCTTGTATAAGGATAATAAATTGTACTATACAAAAGTATAGAGTAATCCGTAAGATTAATGGAAAATTGTTTTTATTATATCTTAACATAAAAGCAAACATTATTGTATATATAATATATATATATATATATATATATACTCTTTTACTCTTTTACTCTTTTACTTGTTTCAGTCATTTGACTGCGGCCATGCTGGAGCACCGCCTTTAATCGAGCAACTCGACCCCGGGACTTATTCTTTTGTAAGCCCAGTACTTATTCTATTGGTCTCTTTTGCCGGGTAAGTAACGGGGACATAAACACACCACCATCGGTTGTCAAGCAATGCTAGGGGGACAAACAGACACACAAACGCATATATATATACATATATACGACGGGCTTCTTTCAATTTCCGTCTACCAAATCCACTTACAAGGCTTAATATAGGATAAAAATTTTTTCGGGAAAAAAAATTTTATCAATGGCCAGCATATCAAAAAATGCCTTTAAAGGTAAAATTTATACATAATTTACAAGATAAGGGCAGAAGAAAAATTCTAATGCCAAATATGCCGAAACAAAAAATTGTTGATAACCATTATAATTTATGCGTCTCGAAACAAACCGATAGAAATCTCTAAAAAAATTCGCCGAAGATTTTTCTATTTTGGATATATTTGGGGTACTTAAGTCTGTTCAGGACTTGGTGCTTGCTTCTTCCGTGGGTATGAGTAAGTATTTCATTTATATCTCGTATATTTGCCGCTGAAGAGGGGAAAATTTCTTATTTGGACCAATACGGTAATAACGAATTTTTTAGAGATTTCTATCGGTTTGTTTCGAGACGCATAAATTATAATGGTTATCAACAATTTTTTGTTTCGGCATATTTGGCATTCGAATTTTTCTTCTGCCCTTATCTTGTAAATTATATATATATAATATATATATATATATATATATATGACGGTTTTCCGTCAGTTTCCGTCTACCAAATCCACTCACAAGGTTTTAGTAGGCCCGAGGCTATAGTAGAAGACCCTTGTCCAAGGTTCCACATAGTGAGACTGAATCCGGAACCATGTGGTTCGTAAGCAAGCTACGTACCACACAGCCACTCCTGTGCCTATATATATATATATATATATATATATATATATATATGTATATGTGAGAATACTTAAGTTCTGGTGGGGTGCCGCTCTAACGTACGGTTGACCTTGGGGATTTTGTATTTGGTGAAGTCCTTCCCTCTTCAGGTTTGGACACAGTCGATTTTTTCCTTAAATAAAGAGAAAGTCAGGGGAAAACTTGAATGAAAGAAATTCAAAAGTTGTCCTAGGTAGGATTGGACCTCTGAGTGCACTATACTGTAGTGTGTATGTATATAGTCGGTTTAAAAAAAAACAAAGAACAAAAGGAAAAAAAAAACAAACGTGAGGGCGCAGCAGAAGCAGTGTATTAATATGATGCTCGGTGAGGGAAGAGAGTTGTTTTACATTTCGAGCACAGTTCTTCGTCGAAATAGGGAAAAAAGGAAAGTCCAAAGGGGAAGAAGGAAGGAGGAGAAAAATCACCAACAGTCCACATGCGGTTGCATTTCTGAAGTAACCGGAAGTAGAAGGAGAAAAAGAAAGTGCTTCCGGGGACAGGAGAGTGTGAAGATGATCGGTATGTGTATGTTTGTGTATGTGTGTGTGTATGTATATGTAAGTATGTGTTGTAGCGTGTGTGTTTGTGTGCATGTGTGTGTGCGTGTGTTTGTGTGTGTGTGGTAACGTGT
>NC_043004.1:102940545-102968045 GCF_006345805.1 Octopus sinensis | reverse complement strand
CGCACTGATTTAGATTCTGGGATTGTAATCCCCACTGGGCCAGTGCATCCTGTAAGTTTTCGTTCAATTTTGGGTGTTGGTAGCACAGGGCCTGGAATTTTCCAGCATTAAACTGCATAGTATTGTCCTCAGCCCATCTGTAAATTGCGTGCAATATCGCTAAGGTTTTGTATTTTCTGCAAGACTTTCATATCATCTGCGTAGCTACCAAGGGTGGCTATCCGGGCAGCTGAAGGCATATCTAAGAGGGCCGTTATGAAAAGCAGTGGTCTCAAGACAGTGCCCTGTGGAACACCACTCACTATTTGTGTTTCCTTTGAGGTGGATCCATTGGTCACCACTGCCTGACTTCTATATTTCCGAAAATCATGTAACCATTCTCCAAGTTTTCCAGCTATGCTAAGACCGCGCAATTTGTGGCATATCATATCATGATCAACTTTATTAAAAGCTTTCGTAAAGTCCAGGTATATTACGTCCACACTTGAGTAGTCAAGTAACTGCTTCAACACCAAGTCATAGTGCTGTAGGAACTGGGTCAGGCAGCTTCTACCTGGTCAAAAACCATGCTGGGTATCACTCAGCCAGTCGTTTTTTTTTCAAGGAATGTCATTAGTTTCCTCTGACTATTCGTTCCCTGACTTTGCTGATGTGTGAAGTTAGAGAGATAGGCCTGTAATTTTTGGCATCTGCTATGGTTCCTTCTTTACAGATTGAACATATTATTCCCTTTCAGTTTGCTTCGCAGTTTGCCATTTGCCAGAAAACTCTGGAAGGAAATTTGTAGTAGTTTTGCCAGGGCACGTTTGCACGATTTGAGGAAGATTGCTTAAAAGCATCAGGGCCACCAGCTGAGTTTGTCTCCACCTCATCTATGGCTAGTATTATATCTTCTTCCCCAATATCGATGTAATCTATCGTCTCCCTGGTTGTAGGGGAGGCGCCAAAAAATCCACTGGTTCGTTCACTTGTCTGTGTTCCAACGGGGTAATAACGACACTTTTGAGCTGGCCATTCAGTGTTTCACTAATTCTGGTTGGGTTATCTGTGCAGCGTACTGAGGTCATTTCTTTGGCCTTTGGGCTTGACTTTATGTGTTTTATAACCCAAGCTTCTTTGTCTGCTCTCTTCTTCACATAGGGTTGTTGCAGGCTTCTTCACATAGGGTTGTTGCAGGCTTCTTTTCAATCTCCGTCAGTGTTGTTTTTAGGGGGGACCTTTCACTACTTTTAGGATGTTAGTTGAAGTGATTTGCAATCTTCGTCCTTCGTCTCATGAGGATCTTCCTCTCCCTTGGAATTTCGTTCCTTTTTGTGTTGACCTTGTTCCCTGGGCCATATTTGTGGCATTTGGCTTGCATAACAGATATGAAATACTCTAGTTTCATGCTGATGTCAGGTGTGCACTAGCGTAGCAGGGGATCATTTTGGGGTCTGCTGTAGGTAACGTGTGTTTTTTGTGGGGTCCGGGACGGAAAACGGAAGGGCCGCCCCAGGCGGCACACTCTAGCTACGCTAGTGCTGGTGTGGAGAGACATTTCGGTCAGTCTTGTCTGAGGATCTCTTTTTGGATCGAATTCCAATCCGCTTTGTGGAAGTTCAGACTGGAGAGATTTCGGGTGCTTCCTTTAGGCTGTATGTCTCTGGATACTTTTGGTCCATACATAGATTGCTTTATTATGTTGTGATCCGAAACTAATGTCGGCGTCACTTTCACATTATGAACGATGTCCATATTGTTTGTGAAGCAGAGATCCAATATGTTATTTGCCCTGGTTGGTCGAAGCACATTTTGTTCCATGAATAGGGCATTGGTGAAGTTGAGCAGGGACTCCACCTGCACTTGTTTGCAATGAGCCATTCCTGAGAGCATGAGACCTTCGGGCCATTTGGCACAGGGGAAGTTGAAATCACCCATATGAATTACACTTACGTGATGTTCCTTTTCATGAGGGTTTTTTTATATTCTTGTGAGGCAATCTTCAAACTTGCCCGTGTGGTTTGGAACATCCGGTGGGCGATATGTATTGCACGTGACTATATTATGTTGACTTATGTATACACCTTGAGTGTCACATCCTGAATTTGAACATGACATTAGGACCTGTGGCGTGAGGTCCTCACGGATGTATGCAGCAACCCCAACATGGCTCCTTTCCCTTCTGTTCGTTCGCAGTATGGTATGTTTTGGTATGTGTACTTCTGCATCCTCTATATCAGGCCTAAGATGAGTTTTCATGGATGCTATGCATAGGGCTTGATTGCATGCAGCAAGGTTTCTCGGGATAAAGACTTTGATTTTGTTTTTGTGAAGTAACAGGCCTCCAATATTTAGTAAAAATATTGGCGTGGCGACTGTGCTGGTATTAGTGAAGGCCATCCCGTGTCTGTTGATGGTGGCAGTCTTGTGCAGTGGTGGGCAAGGTTCATTTGCGCTTGATGCAGCCAGGTCAGCTGCTGCATAATCTTTTGCGCCATGCTCAAAAAAGACTCTTGCTCAGCCTCTGTCTTTCGCATAACATCTGAAGAGCGCACGGCATCTATATCACTTCCTATCCTCTAGGAAAGATTTCTCCTTTAGGGCCCTGCAGTTTTGGCGGGGTCTTAGGTGAGCAAACCGGCAATCTATACCGTCTTCCCCATGCCAATATTTGCCTTGCAGGTAAAACTTGCACCTCCTTCTCGTCTTTACTCCAGATTATCTTTGCAAAATCGGCTGGTTATACTCGAGATTGCTCCAATCTGGCCAGCCCCAAGGAAAAACTAAGCTAAGGGCATTAGATTCCTTGGAAGAAAGCAGCGAATATATACAAAAACAAGGACGGAAATAACGGAGAAAGTTACACAAATACAAATAGATATATAATAAATATATATATATACGGTCTTCTTTCAGTTTTCACCTTTCAAATCCTCTCTCAAGTCTTTGTTGACCCAGATATATAGTTGAAGACATTTTGCCAAGGTGTCACATATTGAAATTGAAACCGGAACCATGTGGTCGAGAAGCTAGCGTCTTATTACTCAGTCACGTTAGGTTACTACTTAGACATTTTTAATCTTTTATTCTTTTAATCCGACTTTCAAGGGTTTTTCTTTATTCATTCATTTATTTACTTATTCATTTATTTGTTTAGTTTCATATTTTAACCAGTTATACAGAGAGAATGGGCTCAGCCCTTTGTGTTTGTAAAGGTTTTATCAGCCTCGAAAGGGTAGGGTGTAAAGCAAAGTGTTGCTAGCAGAAACCAAATGCAACAATGTTATTCAACGCTCTCCCTGACTAATATGTATCATCTCTCTCTCTCTCCCTCCCTCTGTCTCTCTCTCCTTTTTCTCTCGCTCTCTATCTCTTTCTCTCACTCGCTCTCTATCTCTATCTGTCTTTCTAACTCTTTCTCCCTCTCTTTCTGCCTTTCTACCTGCCACTCATCTATCGAGTGTGTGCGTATAGGTGTAAGAAATTAAGTAATAATACATTACGGAGGATAAATTATAAGCAATTAATAATTATTTATGAATATGAAGGCGGCGAGCTGGCAGAAACGTTAGCACACCGGGCGGAATGCGTAGCCGTATTTTGTCTGCCGTTACGTTCTGAGTTCAAATTCCGCCGAGGTCGACTTTGCCTTTCATCCATTCGGAGTCGATAAATTAAGTACCAGTTACGCACTGGGATCGATATAACCGCCTTAATCTCTTTGTCCGTCCTTGTTTGTCCTCTCTGTGTTTAGCCCCTTGTGGGTAGTAAAGAAATAGGTATTTCGTCTGCCGCTACGTTCTGAGTTCAAATTCCGCCGAGGTCGACATTGCCGTTCATCCTATCGGGGTCGATAAATTAAGTACCAGCTGTGTTCTGCAATCGATCTAATGGACTGGCCCCCTTCCCAAAATATGTTGGGTCTTGTGCCTAGAATAGAAAAGAATTATTTATGAATATATCAATGGCCAAACATGTTATCATAAAATACATAGAAGAAGAATGTTTATAATTATGAACAAGTCACAGTTATAATTAAGAAGGTTTCAAAACCCTTACATGTTTAGAAATAGCAGTCAAAATCCCATAAAGCCATTTTTATCAATCATATTTCTCTTCATGATAAAAGCTGTCTGCGGGTGACATGACACATACAATCCACAACTTAAAAATAACTGGTTAATTCCCGATTGCATATCTATAAAATTTCTTGCTCCGTGCCTTTGTTAGAAATTCTTAAAAGTACTGTTATTTAGTGCGAGCAAGAGAAAAAAAATGGTGTTCAGAGAACCTCTGCAGGCTTTCTCAAAGTGTGAATGTAGATGATGTCTTTTTTTCAACTTCTGTGGTTACTTGTAGAGGTTACCATTCTAGAGGGAAATGATTGGATAAAATAGTTAGCATAAGGTTTGAGTTGTAAGACATGCTAAAGATGATGATGTGGGCTCACTTTGTTATAGTATAAATGTTCCTTCTCGAGCAATGCCTGGCTCATAAGGGCCGGTTTCCCGGTTTCAGTGGCGTAGAAATTCCTCACCTGGACGGGATGCCAGTCCGTCGCAGGATTACTCATTTTCGCCAGCTGAGTGGGCTGGAGCAACGTGAAATGAAATGCTTTGCTCAAGAACACAACGCATTGCCCGATCCAGCCTGCAAAGACCATAGGCACAGCTCTTGTCTTTCGTCTCAGAAGGAATGCAAAAGCCAAGGATACAGCCCCTTCGTCCAGCCAAATTGTTAAAACAGAGAAAAAACTAAAAAACTAAAAGACTAAAAAACATCAGCTTCTGCTATTCCTGTGAATTAATAAACTGTATACTATATCAAACTGAGCCCACATCATCATCATTAACATGTCTCACAGCTCAAACCTTATGCTAAATATTTTATCCAATCATTTCTCTCTAGAATGGCAACCTCTACAAGGAATCCCTTTTTCTTCAGATATTAATTTACAGAAGTTGAAAAAAAACATCATCTACATTCACATTAACAGTTTGAAAAAACCTGCAGAGGTTCTCTGAACACCCTTTTTTTCTTGCTCGCACTAAATAATAGTACTTTTAAGAATTCCTAACAAAGGGACAAAGCAAGAAATTTTATAGGAGGACACAATTAGTCAACTTTATTGACCCAGTACTTATCTAGTATTTTATTTTATTGCCCTCAGAAACATAGAAATCTGAAGTAAAGTGTGTTGACACTGCTAACCCTTTCATGACTTAATTTCTGATAGGTAATCTATTTCAATTAATCTTTAATGCCACTTTAGAATACAGTATACGTGGTCATTTACATTGAAGCATGCTAACCCTAACTCGAAACCATAGCTCTAACCCAAACCTAACCCATAACAAGGCATGTGTACAATGTAAACAAAAGTTAAAAAAACAATGCAAATGGATAAAGATTAAATCAATTTTAATGCGGATTATTAAACTTTGAAATGCACTGTAAGATTTCATGGCAGTACATACACAGCTCGGGCAGAGGTGCATATAAAAAAATAACCAGGCAAGTGTAACTCATACAAAAGCAAAGACAGATTGAAAAATACAAGCAGAGATTAAATCAATTTTAATGCAGGATATTAAACTTTGAAGTGCACTGTCAGATTTCATGGCAGTACATACATAGTTCGGGCAGAAGTGCAAATAAAAAAATAACTAGGCAGGTGTTTCACATGCAAATTAACGCAGGTAAGTAAACAAAAGTTGATTAAATAAATCATGAAATTAACGCAGGTAAGTAAACAAAAGTTGATTAAATAAATCATGAAATTAACGCAGGTAAGTAAACAAAAGTTGATGAAATAAATCATGAAATTAACGCAGGTAAGTAAACAAAAGTTGATGAAATAAATCATGAAATTAACGCAGGTAAGTAAACAAAAGTTGATGAAATAAATCATGAAATTAACGCAGGTAAGTAAACAAAAGTTGATGAAATAAATCATGAAATTAACACAGGTAAGTAAACAAAAGTTGATGAAATAAATCATGAAATTAACGCAGGTAAGTAAACAAAAATAAAATAGAACAGAGTGGTGAAATTAATCACAGATACTAAGTAAAAATATCCAAAAACACAGCAGCCAAGCTAAAGAACCATTCGAATAAACCACAGGCGGTTGAAAAATGCATTTAGTAGAGATGACCCGGAAGTTGTTGCTCTTCTGCAAACAGCAGTACATTTCTTGAGCTAAATACACGTCATTGATTGTTTAAAATCACCCAAATACGACAACTTTAACACGAAATAACTTCTAAAATACAAAATTTTGTCATAAAACTTTAAGAGTAAACCATGTTCTACGTGAGAAATTCTACCAGTATTCGAAGTTTCAAATTGTTTAGTTAAAATTAATTTTAAAAATCTGTGATTAAAGCTGAATAGATCCCAATTAATAATCATTTATGAATATGTGTGTGAGTGTGTTGTGTGTGCGTGTGTGTGTGTGTGTGTGTGTGTGTGTGTGTGTGTGTGTGTGTGTGTGTGTGTGTGTGTGTGTGTGTGTGTGTGTGTGTGTGTGTGTGTGTGTGTGTGTGTGTGTGTGTGTGATGGATGTGACCGGCCGCAGACCATCAAACAGTCACCATGACCTTCTTTTGGTGCAACTTTGGCATCAGGAAGTGCCGGTGGAGCTTCGTCGGCGCCCAACAACTGAGCTGAGCGTCGCCGGTTGTCGTAAAGAATCCACTTTTCATTGCAAGTCACAATCCGGTCGAGAAACGGGTCGTTCTTGTTGCGTAAAAGAAAGGAAGACGACACTTCAAAATGGCGCTTTTTTTTTTAAATTTTATTTTTATTTTATTTATTAATTTATTTAATTTTTTTGGTTGTCATTCAATTCGTGCGGCACCCATTTCTCAAGTATTGTTGTTTTCCCAATCTCTTTCAAGTGGTTGGAAATTGTCTTGTACGTTACGTCTAATTCAGAAACAAGCTTTCGAACAGTTGTGCGTTGGTTGGCTTCCACTAAGGCTCTTGGTTGATCGTTGTCAACATCCGATGGCCGACCACTACACTTATCATCTTCAGGACTCTCGTCACCACTACGAAAGTTCTTGAGCCACCATTGTGTTTTACGTTCATTAGTGGTTCCTGGGCCAAACGCATCGTTGATATCGCGAGCTGTTTCAGCAGGTTTTCGGCCTAGCTTGAACTGGAATAAGAAAATTGTGCGAATTTACTTTTTGTCCATGTTGTATTCAACATTCCGGTAAAAATGTCCTAATTATTCAAAAAGAAAAAGTGTGACATGATTAGATAGAACGAAAAATGGACTTTAAAATGATGTATAAAGTCAAAGTAATTTAACGAAAATTAATTTGAAAATACATCATTTAAAACCAAAATTTAAAATTCTGCAAGAACTTTCTTGACAACCTAATACATCAATTGTGAAAAAAGCAAATTGTCTGCAAGAGAGTTCCAAAAAGTTGTCGATTTAACGTGTAAAAGAAAACTATTACAAGAAAAAGACTGCGTAATTAGGGGCTGGTGCACAATATAACGTTAGGAGTTGAGCGGTCATCTATTAAGATTAGAAATAAGGGGGTTGATAGGGAGTTAATGAATTTTAAGGTGCAGGGAAAGGATACAGCTGAATTTTTGGCAAACGAGTAGGTTTTAGACAGACAGGCAAATAGATAGACATATAGACATGCAAGCAAACAGTAGAGAGAGAAAGAGGAAGAAAAAGAGAGAGAGAAGGCAGAGAGACAGACAAACCGACAGACAGATAGAGAGAGAAAGAGGTAGATAGGTATGTATGTATGTATGTAGGTAGGTAGGTAGGTAGGTAGGTAGGTAGGCAGGCAGGCAGGTAGGTAGGCATGTAGATAGGTCAGTAGAATTTAAGTGCGTGGGTTAAAAAGAGGCAAATACACACACACACACACGAGTGAACAGCACATGGAATCTACGTCTCCACACTTTCCATATGACAAAATATGAATTCATATCGGAATTTACATACCATGGACAAGAAGCATTTCTACCCATTCTACTCACCACTTTCCTTGGATAATGGAACTGCAACTATAACATCTTACATAGAGTTTTATTTCTATATCTACATTCATTCTCCTATTTCCCTATATACTCCTTATTTGTTTCCTTTTCCAAAATAACTCCTCATATTGAACTCTAATATTTCCCTCTATTTAACCATCTCACATCGTCTCTGATGAAGGGGTATCCCTAATATCCCAGAAATAGCTGTAAGACTAACTTTCTCTTTATAAATGCCCTGAAAATTCCACACAGCCTTAGCTTTGTTATCTCATTTTATTTAACATACACACACACACACACACACACACCACACACACACACTCACTCTCTCACACACACACACACACACACACACACTTACCACACATATATACATACATACATACATACACTCAAGCTTAACTACTTGCATGTAATAGATAGACAGACAGACAGACAGACAGACAGACAGACAGACAGACAGACTGACTGACTGATAGACAGATATTTAGATGGGGTTGTCGACTAATTGGTCAATGGAGAAGTTTGTGAAAAAGTAAGCAAATATACATTCAGGTAAATAAATATTTATAAATATAGGAATGTTTGCATATATAAAATAGATTAAAACACACATAGCAATAAAAACATTTAAAAATTAACGCTGTACTATTTTTGTTTCCTAAGAGAAACTCCTCTATACAAATAAGGAAGAGAACTCAACAGGTGTGTTCAAATTATTGACATAAGAGTATTACATTACTTACAAAACCATCTCTGTATCAATGCTAAATTATGAATTGAAATGGCGGCTATCTAAATGAATATTATATATTACGGACCAATAAAAACGAGCAAACAGCCGTGACTCAGCGAGATGAGCGAGAAAATATTTTTCGCCCCAAAATATGTAAATATTTATCTTTTATCTTTTACTTGTTTCAGTCACCGGGCTGCGGCCATGATGCAGCACCGCTTTGAAGAATTTAGTCGAACCCCAGTAGTTTATTTATTATTTTTTTAAAGTCTGATACTTATTCCATCGGACTCTTTTGTCGAACTGTTAAGTTACGATTGTGTAAACAAATCGATAGCGGTTGTCAAATTATGGGGGCGGGGAAACAAACACAACCACACACACACACACACACACACACACACACACACAAAAGATGGAATTTGTCATCTTCCAACAAGGATAACTTGGCCTTGCTTAAAAGGTCCATAGGATCTTCTGTTACTATATACACCTACAACATTATGGATCTTTATTTTGTATGAACGTGTTTACGACATAAGCCTGATACTCTCGAAACAGCCGTCAAGATAAGATTACAACATAACTCCTTCTGTTTACTTTATTTCCTTTTTTCCATATTCTGTATTTTGTAGTCCATGTAAATATATACATGATGCCTACTCGCGCTTATCTGCTTTTCTGGATCATTCTTATAGTTAACTTTTGACGCTTGGGGCACCCGGTCTGGATGCAGGGATTGAGTTTTAAGTTCGTATCTGTCTGAGCACTACTCTGTGGCTATCTATATCCTGCCTACTTCGCGCCCTCTCACACATTGTATGTGTGGCTGTGTGTGTGTGTGTGTGTGTGTATACGACGGTCTTCCATACAATTTCAAGTCGATCAAATTCACTCACATGGTGTTAGTCGGCCCACGGAGCTGCAGTAATTTATTTATATTCTTTATCTTTTTTATATATTTTATTTTACTTATTTTGTATTGAACGAAGTATGTATGTAATATTCTGATAAAGTGTGGATGCAGATACGAAGAACACAGGAAAATAAAATCAAAAGAATATTCACAGTTGATTCCACTCCATGTCTTTTTGCCTAACTGTTCAAATACTGATTTCTAAGATAGCACAAATGTCAATAGAGGGTATAGACTAGAGTTAGCAGCAGAACCGTCATAACAGTATAATAAGTGCCTGGGCAAACCAGTGCACTGGGACCTATGGTATCTATTTACTGACAGCGAGTTCTACCATACATAGACAATAATTGGGTCCGTAGAGCCATGAGGCCCCTGGGGAAATGCCAGTATGCCTTAAGGCAACACTGGATATCACACTCTTTTGGATTTGCAAGTCAAACGAAGCATAAGCAAGATTTCGTGGACCGGGTGGGGATAATAATTTCTAGACTCATTCTATATATATATATATACAGTATATGTATATATGTATGTATGTATGTATGTATGTATGTATGTATGTATGTATGTATGTATGTATGTATGTATGTATGTATGTATGTGTGTATGTATGTATGTGTGTGTGTATATGTGTAGTGTGTTTCTCTGTGTGTGTGTGTGTGTGTTTAAAGCCTGGTACCCCTTCTATTGATCTCTTTGCCAAATCGCAAAGTTATGGAGACATAAGCAAACCAACATTTGTTGTCAAGCAGTGGTAGCTGGGCAAACACAATGACACACACACACACAGATAGATAGATAATAGATAGATAGATAGATAGATAGATAGATAGATAGATAGATAGATAGATAGATAGATAGATAGATAGATAGATAGATAGATAGATAGATAGGGTGAGAGATAGATAGATAGATAGATAGATAGATAGATAGATAGATATAGATATTGATATTGATATATATATATATATATATATATATATATAATATATATATATATATATATACACACACACACACACACGCGCGCGCGAGAACAAACAAGGAGAAATTCGTCGTTTTCGCTGGTATGATTTCAATTTAATTAACTAACGTCGGCTTCATTCAGTTTCCGTCCACCAAATCCATTCACAAGGCGTTAGTCGGCCCGAGGCTGTAGTGGAAAATACTTTTCCAATTTGCCGGGTAAATGAGACTGAACCCAAGATCATATAGTTGAGAGGCAAACTGTTCAACTACACAGCCACAGCAAAATGAATGGAGAAAGAGGTCAATATAGATTATAAACAACTTGTTAACAATGAAAAAGGAAAAGAATATGAGGTGTGTGCAAAGTTTGTGTGCAGAGATGTCTTACTGCGTAGGAGTTCTTAGAGTGGGAATAAAGACAGAAATTGTCCAAATGAATGAATACTGTTCTAAAAAAGACCAATGTTTGATAGAAATCTGGCATTGTTTCAGTCGCAAAACCTTCAACAGCGTTCATATCATTAGAATCCTATCAGACAAACACGTGCGTAAACTACTTTTTTTTATCGTCGTCGGAAGGCTGGGAGACAAATTTGAGTTAGGCGAGACGTGAAATTCGAATGTAGAGAAGCGTCACTAAATACCGTATGGCCATTTTTACCCTACTTCTGTTAATTTACTACCCTATCATGTCTCAAAATCAACGTGAATTGGCAGCATCCCTTGAGCGCTAGACAAATAGCTTTGCAGTACTTACAGTCGTGGCCAAAAGTCTAGAACATACTTTTTTAAAAATTTAGTTGTTATGCCCAAGTACAACTCTATTCAAATATATACAACGTAGAGATATACTTACCTAATAACTGATCCAATGGTCCAATACCTAAAAGAATACGAAGGCGACGAGCTGGCAGAAATGTTAGCACGCCGGGCGAAATGCTTAGCAGTATTTCGTCTGCCGCTACGTTCTGAGTTCAAAGTCCGCCGAGGTCGACTTTGCCTTCCATCCATTCGGGGTCGATTAAATAAGTACCAGTTACGCACTGGGGTCGATATAATCGACTTAATCCGTTTGTCTGTTCTTGTTTGTCCTCTCTGTGTTTAGCCCCTTGTGGGTAGTAAAGAAATAGGTATTTCGTCTGACGTTACATTCTGAGTTCAAATTCCGCCGAGGTCGACATTGCCATTCATCCTTTTGAGGTCGATAAATTAAGTACCATTTGCATACTGGGATCGATCTAATCGACTGGTCCCCTCCCCAAAAATTTTGGGCCTTGTACCTAGAGTAGAAAAGAATATCAAAAAGAAAATATAGGCAAAATCAAAAACATAATTCTAGACAAAATTGCTTGCTTATAATAAACAGAAGTTAGTACATCACGTATATGAAAATATGTTCCAAACTTTTGACCATGGCTGTGGCATACATTTACGCACTGAGTTCAGAGAAGATATAATCAGTAATAGTCACCTTAAAAATTTTCGGCATTATCTCTATTAAGGAAAAATATTAACATCTAGAGACAAGACAAGTATTTGCAGGTGTGAGTACACCCGATTCAGTTGGCTTAGTTGGCACCAGTATATTCTTTTCTAATCAAGGCACAAGGCCCGAAATTTTTGGAGAGGGGAACAGTCGATTAGATAGAGCCTAGTATGCAACAGGTACTTAATTTATCGACCCCGAAAGGATAAGTCGACCTCGGCGGAATTTGAACTCAGAACGTAAAGACAGACGAAAAACCTATTTCTTTACTACCTACAAGGGGCTAAACACAGAGAGGACAAACAAAGACAGATAAACGGATTAAGTCGATTATATCGACCCCAGTGTGTAACTGGTACTTATTTAATCGACCCCGAAAGGATGAAAGGCAAAGTCGACCTCGGCGGAATTCGAACTTAGAACGTAACGGCAGACGAAATACCGCAAAGCATTTTACCCGTGTGCTAACGTTTCTGCCAGTTCGCCACTCTTTCTGCCAGATCACCGCCTTGTTGGCACCAGTATATTACTAATTCTCATATAGTGATTCCCAACATGACTGGAAAAAAATTCCAACTGCGAGGAAGTTCTAAATTGAATATACAAAATACTTATTTAATCACTTATTGTTAGGTGCCTATGTTATCGCGAGCAGACAGGAACACAGTTTCACCCTTTCCACTATTGATCCAACGGAAACTTGGGGTGATGACAGTTAAAGGGAGAAAGGGTTGCAGTAGTCCTTTGCTGATACTCATCATCCGATGAGTAGACTGAAGCAATGTGAAATGAAGTGTCTTGCACAAGGACAAAATACACCACCTGGACCAGGAATCGAACCCATGACCTTATAATTGCGAGTCCAACACACCAACTACTAGGCCATGCGTTTTCACATGATATATTTTAGTTAGGATGATAAAAGGCGCATTTCCATTCATTGTTGAAATATTTTCTTACTATTTACGCCTTACCATTAATATGCAATGAGATTCATAGGCGAATCCAGTGACCTTTCCTTGAAGAGTGTAGAATCTAACGTTTCGAGTTTTGCTCTTCACCTGAGAGGGAAGAAATAACAAAGCTGTGCTGTTGCTTTTTTCTGTCATAGTTAGAGAAGGAAAAGCAACACCCACAACTTTTCTCTTGACATCTGAAACTAGTGGGAGGAAGACAGTGTCCTCATATTGAAACCTCGATTCGAATGCTTGCAATATACTGAACTCTATCAAAAGTATCCAAGGGCTCGGGTGGCGGTGTTAACCGGATGATAGATTGCATCTACCACACATGAACCGTCCTTTCGTTAGGCTTTCACGCTGTTACCTCTCTCAAATTTCGCTCGCGAAATTATATAAGAAATTGGATAGTATAATGGAGAGATAAAGAAGGTCGAAATAATGAGAGGTGGCGCGAGAGTCAGAAGTCCAAGGTGTAAAATAGAGAAGCAAAGAACTGGAGAAGCAGGGCGTAAAAATAGCCGAGACCTCAAAACAAAGCGAAAAGAAATAGAGCCATTTAAATACAGGAAGCGGAAGTCAAAGATAAACTGCACCTAGATATATTGACGCCTTCAGAATATTTCTAGTTGAATAATTGAAATATTTAATCAGTGGTTGTAAACGACATGCCACAAAATAAAATATGTCCACTTACACATACATCCGTATGAATACAAGCCTACGTACACACATACAGGCACTCACGTGAACTTACATACACTATTACCGCAACACAAGTTCGTAGGAGTACACACACCCAAACATACATTCCTATATACATACCTGTATACTTAGAGACAATATAGATATAAGATATTTTCAATTGCAGAAAGAGGGCCCTTGAGGTGAGATAAGAAAGGGAGGGGATTAAATGACGGGAAGAGAGGCGTAGGTTCATTTCTTGCAAACAAAAAAAAAAAACGGTTGCTATGGAAATGAGGCTTTTTCTTTTTTATTGTACATGCTGAGGTTAGGTGTGACTGAGCGACGGCCAATGAAATAACTGGATGGGCAAACTGGGGGTTTGAGGACTTCATGAGTGTTGCTGTGGATATCAAAGAAGTAATGTAGTGTGTTACAAAGTTTGCAAAATTTGAAGAATGTCCGAATGGAAGAGATACAGCGGAAATGGTAATAATAAAGATGTGGTGTGAGAGACAAAAGAACAAGGATTGCATCATCGGTGGAGAAATTGTTGGTTCTAGTTTTGGTGTAACCAAGGACAAGGTTATTTCAAACCAGATCGTATTTTGTTTATGCTCTCGGACTTACTGGACTAATTTCAAGTGATTATGCAATTTTGGGATCTTGTTAAATTTCTTCCACCCATTTGAAGTATTTCAAATTTTCACCAGACAGGAAGCTTTCGATTGGCTAAAATTATATAACTTTAAATGTAACTTCTTTCTTATGAATTTGTAGAAATATAAATGCGATTTTCGTCATCAACAAGCAAAACTCTATCAAAATTGCGTTTTTTTAAAATTATTTGGTGAAAATTCAAGTGGTTGAATGCAATTTAACAAGGTGCTCCCTAGTTCTTTTTTTTATCTGAATACATTACGCCTGTACTTAACTAAATGTTCTCCATGCTGAAGGCACCCCAGGAACATTTTCCTCTTGTCATTACATTAAATTGCAAAATTAATAAATATCTTTTACTTGAAAAAAAAAAAAGCTAAGGACTTGTACAATGTTCCCTTCATCACTTTCATGTGCTTGAAATCTTTATCCTGTCACAATCATTCTAAGGTCTGATAAACACTACGAAGATTACGCTTCAATAAGAAATCAAATCGTATCCAACGTATTTACCAAGCACGTCAGACTCATTCCCCACAGGCTGCCATTCAATATTCAAGCAATCTAAAGCGGTGAGCTGGCAGAAACGTTGCCGCTACGTTCTGAGTTCAAATTCTGCCGAGGTCGACTTTGCCTTTCATCCTTTCGGGGTCGATTAAATAAGTACCAGTTACGCACTGGGGTCAACGTAATCGACTTAATCCGTTTATCTGTCCTTGTTTGTCCTCTCTGTGTTTAGCCCCTTGTGGGTAGTAAAGAAATAGAAATAGGTATTTAGTCTGCTGCTACACTCTGAGTTCGAGATCCGCCGATGTCGGCTTTGCCTTTCTTCCTTTCGAGGTCAATAAAATAAGTACCAGTTGAACACTGGAGTCGATGTAATCGAACTCATCCCCTCCCCTAAAATAGCTGCCTTTGTGGCAAAATGTGAAACCATTATTAACAATATTATTGCGAACAGTAACTGTTCAAGAAAAATGTAAGAATAGACCGTGGTACTCCGTGTGGCTCTGAAGATCAGGAAATAACAGAAGAGTGTGGGAAGCAAAATAAGGGTCTCAGTTTGGCACGAAGGAAAGAATGGTCTGGACTTGACATGGAGAAAAAAAATTGTCTGAACTTGTCATGAAGAGTTATGGTTCAAAGGAAGTCAGATATAAATTATACAAAAATACAGAATTAATTTATAAAATCATGTATAAAGCGTACGTTTGTATCCGAATCTCTGTGTGTTGAGCGTGGTATGCATCAATGGGTGAGAGGCATGTTCTGGCGGAGATTCCATTTTGATTTCTGGTTTTCTACGATTGCACAACGTATAGACTTGTGTCAGAGAGAGAGAGATGGGGCAAAAAAGGGTGGAAGAGACAGAGATTGAAGGAGGGAGAAAAATGGGGAAATAGAGAAGGAAATCGGAGAGAGGAGCTGAAGATGAAAAAAGGAAAGAGAGGAAAGAGAAAGATTTACAGACTAGAAAAAGAATTTACGTTAACAATCAATCTGAATGGCATCGCCTTCTCTTTGCCTCTCTTCCCCCCCCCCACCCTCTCTCTCTCTCCCCACATCCTACCCAACCTATTTTCTTTGTTCTTTACAGTTTTTTTTTCTTTCCCTTCCGAGACATATCTTCACTCTTTCTCATCTCACCCTACTACATCTTTTCTCTCCTCATTCTTCCTCTCTCTCTCTCTCTCTCTGTCTCTGTCTCTCTCTCTCTCTCTCTCTCTTTCTTCCACTTATGAAATCATCATTTCTGTCTGCTTCACTCCATTCTCCTTATTTGTACCCTTCCAATATCCAGTTTTCTCTAAAAACTACCTTCTGCTGGCGATGTTAAATAATGGCGTCGACGGAGACGATTTGCTGCTTTTTTTTTTTCATCTTTTTTTTCTTTTATCGTCTGCTTCTTCCATTTCTCTGTACGTCTGAAATCCAACTCACTAATTGTTTGAGTATTTTCCTTTCCTTTTTTTTTTTTTTCTTCTAGTTTCTTCTAGTTTCTTCTAGTTTCTTCTCTGCTTGTTTCCGGTGTGCTGCAGAGACGATGTCACCGACAAACGTGAATATATATTAAAAACAAAAAAAAAATACAGTAGGGACACCCCACTGCGAAGGAAAATATCAGGTGCCAAATGATAATGCTAACCCGCCATGTCCAAGTGTCAACTGGTCCTTTTCTCTGACATTGACAAACAAAAGACAAACAAACAACAATGGTTAACCCATTGCTTATGATAATGGTCGTGATAGTGATGGTGGTGATCGTTGTTTTGAGGGTGATGCAGGTTATGGTGTAGTAGTAGTAGTAGTAGTAGTAGTAGTAGTAGTAGTAGTAGTAGCGGTGACATAATGATGAAAAGGATCAACGTAGTAGTAGTAGTAGTAGTAGTGGTGGGATTGCGGTGGTGGTGGTGATAGTAGTAGTAGTGGTGGGATGGCGGTGGTGGCGGTGATAGTAGTAGTAGTAGTAGTAGTAGTAGTAGTAGTAGTGTTGATGGTACGGGTAAACGTTTTCGTGTTTGCTTGTTTTTGTTTTTTGTTTTTGGGAAGGTTTTTTTTTTCTTATTCTCAAATGATCCAGATCCAGTCGACCAGTAATGAGAATCATTCATGACATGACAATCAGATCTTTTTAAGGAGCTTTTAAGATAGCATTATCTGCGCCTTTTCGTTTTTCAAGACAGTAGTGTGTAATCTGAAGGAAACTTAGTTGCTATTTCTAGCAAATTGAGCGCCCATATAGAGGTTCCCTGGCTGGCTGAAGTGGGTGAAGTTAATTAGTGTGGTTAACGTTTTCACATAATGCTTTCATGTCCGTGTCGTTGCTGTTGTGTAACCTGGAGTCAACCCTGATCCAAAAGGCCTACTCTACGCAAATAAGTCGGCCGAACGAGGCACAACCCACAGTTCCACCTTCCCAGTTATACCCTGCTTCTGTCTAACTGAGGATCATATTTCACATTCCAACATGCAGTGGAGAATCGTATAGGGTGCCGTGTGAAGATCTCGACATGTTGCACAACCTCTGCCGTCCAGTGTAAGCCGATAGATTGTGGAGGAGACGACAGCGGAAGCTAACAAGGTGAACTAAGCCAGAGTTCTACAATCGTTTCACTGCACTTATTATTGATGGTATGCAGCGCATTCAAGTATTTGAACCCAATGCGGCTTTTGATGCCGCAGCTTTTTCTGTATGCACGAATCTTTTATGCCTGTCCGGGTTGCGAAATTTTTTCCC
Organism: Octopus sinensis; assembly: GCF_006345805.1. Lineage (NCBI taxonomy): Eukaryota > Metazoa > Mollusca > Cephalopoda > Octopoda > Octopodidae > Octopus > Octopus sinensis. The sequence goes on along the minus strand of NC_043004.1, from coordinate 102,950,396 downwards.
ACGAGAGACCCCAGTTATGAACTCATTTGCATACAGCCAATCAGAGCTCAGCTATCAAACTAGTGTCCACCTAGTCACGAAAATACTCTGGTTGAGTTCAGTGGAAAATGTGCGTTATAGCAAAAATCTAACCGTTCTAACCGTGTTAATAGGGTTGACAAATGTGAAATTTAGTGTATAAAGTGAATGGAGAGCTGCTCACCGATGATGCCATAAGTGTTGCCAATTTGCGTAAGTTACTAGAAAATGTAAATGAGTGTAGTTTCCTAATTTTTTTACTGATTTTGTACATTCCTAATTTAAAATGTTGCTGTTGATCTGGAAACATCGTAATCAATAAGGCGTTGTGTCGTATTGCGCCTTTCTTGCATATATTAATGGGTACATGCAGTATCACTAATCTCAGTCTGAGCAAAGGTACCTAATGTTAGCTCCATATAGAGATGGTGCTCAACTGATCTATGAGAATGGTGGAAGGAGGTAAGGTGGTGCTTATGTGAGACTTGCTATGCTGTACTCATTGAGTGGCATACACCATTCTATGCTTGATTGGCTGTACTGTAGTAGTACACAGTGTGTGGATTTTCAAGGTGAGCTCTGATTGGCCATATGCAAATGAGTTCATTACTGGGGTCCGGAACTCTCGTGGGAAAAATATTTCGTGTCCGGGCTGAGTAAGAGAAATAGTGTTTAATGATTTTGGATTGTGTAATAGCGCTCTGAGTTGCTGTATACATGTCTGGGCGTTTGTAGATGTTCTGGAGATTTTTGTCACCTAATCCGAGTAACTCTAATGATTGAAACATAGTGCGGCAACAAACTGGTTCCTCCACATGTCCAAGTGGTTCTTCATTTTTAGAACTTTTGTTTCGTTTTATAGGTTGCATGTAGGTATGATGTGTGTACAACTTGATATGAAATACAGTACACTGTTTTATGTAATAGGTGGTTTATTGCGGTTTGTGTGGCGAACTGAGAGCCCAAGTAGGATTGGCAGAGTCCATGATGCATCTAATGCATTGCTTGTTCACCACTGTTCTTGTGTCTTCATGTTGGCCAAATGCAGTATTTATGGTTCTCTAAGTAGCATCTTTATACGTCGTTTTGTTTTCTTTAGCATGTCTTCAATTAGTGTCCGGAATGTTGTTGAGTTATTGTTGTTAACTTTGTTGTGTTTTAATCTTCGATGTTTGTAATGTTATATTACTGATTGTTATGCTTGCTTGCTTTTGATGTTCTCTAGTATCGCTTAGTGAGAAGACAGGTAGTGGATTTTGTCTTTTAGTCCGTTGTTATGGAGCTAGCTTTCAAAGTTACTTAAAGGAGGGGGCTGCTTGGAATAGTTGTGCAGAAGTGTCTAGAGAATGAATGTGGATGTGATGTCATGTGCATGTGAAGCTGTCTGTGTATTTTGTAATGTTGTGAGCAGGTCGTGTAGATATACGCTATAAAGAGTGGGCGAGATGATAGTTCCTTGTGGTACACCAAGTGGAATTCAGGTTTTAGAACTATTACTCTTATACACATTATTATTCTTAGTTGCCTGACTGATAAGATTGCTAGTGAGCGTTTTATGCTGTCTTTTCTTTTTTCTTTTTTTTAGAGGTTATTCAGTAGATGGTAGTCTGAATGATATGCGTGGGTGAAATTTTGTTGCTGAAGTCATCATATATTTTCTGTGTTAGATTTGTGAATAGAGTGGTGGTTGAGTAGTGGCTTGAATTCGTGTTGTGATTAAGTGCTTAGGACCTGAGTATAAGCTATATCAAAGATTAGCTTTTCTGGACTTGTTGAGCGAAGGCATAGTAAGAGACATTAGAATTGTCGTTTTGTCCAGCTTCCAGATTCTGGGAATTTGACAACCTTGGTTCGAGCAACAGTTGATGCTCGTGGCTGTAGTGCTTCTCTAAGACCCTAGGTGTTTTATTTCTAATATTGAAAGCCTGGAGACTTTCGAATTTTTAGATTTCCTAGTTGCTTTTACGTTCGTGTATATAATCGCAGTCTAAACGGAACGTGGTTATTTTTTCGTTCTGTTTCAGTCGTCTTGTGGTTTGTAATGGTTAATGTTTGAAAGATATCTTCTGATAAGAAAGTTTGCTTGGTATTACAGTGATAATATATTATTCGAGGTTGCTATTGTGACAGAGTGGCGTGGCTGCTGTAGCTAATTACATTATATAGTGTTTTAATGTCAGTAAACACTTTATGTAGCGTTTACTAGGCTTCCGATTTTGAGTGGTTTATCTATTTATTATTATTTCCTCTGATGCTGAGTTTATTTTTATTTCTACTGTGTGTTGTTGTCTTACTGTAATGCGTTTGAGGGAGTCTCTGGTTTTCATAAACGATGCTTTGTACATTTATCGCTGGTGCTTTTGTTGAAATTGTTGTTTTCCCGTAAGTTCTAGTATTTGTCTGAAGTATTTGTAAATGCTGCTGTTAATGTGAATATTTTGTAGACACGAGAGCTCGGTTTACACAGATTTATGCCTTATGTCTCTCTATGTTGGCGTTCAGATTCGTCTGGAAAAATATTTCTGTGTCGGAAAGACATCCATTTGCCGGTATTCATCATGCCAAGATCATCCTTACACGTTTTGTGGCATATTTATATTTAAAATTCATGTTTCCTGTATATTTAACAATGTTTAAGACGGCAAAGAAGTATTTGAGAAAGAATTAACTGCAGTCTTTTGCTGATTGTGTGATCTCATAGAGGCCTCCACGTAGTGATAATTTGTTGTAGTAATAGTGCTGTTAGTAGTTCTGGGGAAGGGGAAATCCTAGTGTTGGTGGCTGTTGTGATGGTAATAGTAATGGTAGTGGTGGTACTGGTGCTGGTAATAATGATGGTGATGGTAGTGATGCCATGGCAGCAATAATAGTGACGGTAGTGCTGGTGGTAGCTATGATGGTTGTGGTAGAGATAGCGGTGATGATAGTGTAGGTAGTAGTAGAAGTAGTAGTAGAACAATAGTACTGCGGCTGCTACTGTTACTGCTGCTGTTGCAACTGAAAGTGCTCCTCGTTGGTTTTGTATCAATTTAAAAGTTACACTTTATTCTTAACCAGAAGACCCTTTCTTGATTTTTAGCCAATTATAAAGTATTGTTTACAACTGGAGAACCTAAATGTAGCCAAGACATATGTGAATGTTTGTATGAATGTATGAGCATTGCTCCTTTTAGACAATGCAACAAGCCACCAAATAAACCTAAAAGAGCTTCCTGATAATACGGGAGTAGAATTTATATTCCAAACAATACAACTTCTTTGCTCCAGCCAATTGATCAAAGTATGATAGCTAACTTCAAAATATTTTACTTGCAAAGATGTTTCAAACAACTTATGAAAGCAGCTGATAGGTGGCGCGGATAAACCTACAGTTAGGGGCTTCTGGAAGAGGTTCTACATAGTGGACGCTGTATATAACATTGCTGAATCATGAGATGAATGATGCTTAGAGAAATATAGGGTCAAACTGTGTCCGTGATTTTCTCAGTTTTCCACAAGAAGAGAGTCTGCATCATATTCAGAAATATTTTGTGAACTTGCAAATGACGTTGGGTTTGAAGAAGTTATGTGGAGGCGCGTGGCTTAGTGGTTAGGGTGTCAACATTATGATCGTAAGATTGTGGTTTCGATTCCTGGACCGGGCGACGCGTTGTGTTCTTGAGCAAAATACTTCATTTCACGTTGCTCCAGTCCACTCAGCTCGCAAAAATGAGTAACGCTGCGATGGACTGGCGTCCCGTCCAGCTGAGGAACATATACGCCATGGAAACCGGGAAAGCGGGCCCATGAGTCTGGCTAGGCTTTAAAAGGGCGCATTTATTATTATTTATTTTTGAAGAAGTTATAGAGGATGATGTTTTTGAGTTAGTGTACAGATAAAGAAAGTTAATCCATCGAGGGTCAGATGACGTCAAGATAAGAACAAACTGAAAATACAGATGAGAACATGGAAACTCCATCAATTCCATTTAAATTGACTGTAAAGTATTTTGTTAATGAACTGAAAGATTTGCGAGATTTCGCCGATTATAAACGACCTTAAAAGCGAACGAAACTTAGAAATTATTAGAGGAGTTTACAAAAAGCTCAGTTCCTGCACTGAACTGTACAAAGAGATGAAGTGCCATAAGCATCAAACAACTTCAGCTTAAAAGTTTTACTCCCTCAGGCAGACGATTTCGTCTCAATCGAAGGAGAGGGACTTTCTCCGTCCGGGTTGCAGATCCTTGGAATAAGCTGCCGGACGAGATAGTGAAGATGCCGACGACCGCTCGGTTCAAAGTCTCTCTTGACCAGAAATGGCCTGAACTCTTTGCATGAACACCCTCCATGTACATAACTCCATGTCCCCCTACATGGCCTTGCTTTTTGCTTTTTGAGCCAAAAAATTAACTTAACTTAACTTAACTACAAGATAGACAAGATAGAGAATCGTATCCCCTCATCCTCCCGGCAACTCTCATTCAACTACTATTACACTGTAGTTGGCATCTTACATTACGAAATTACGATTTGTGTTTATTTCCTGATGTATTTCCTTCAAATTTTTTTATGTATACATACTGTATTGTATGTGTTTAGAAATTGCTGCTTTCACAGATAAAAGTGGTCGTGTTGTTTGTTGTTGTTGTTGTTGTCGTCGTCGTCGTCGTTATTGTATTTCGAAAAAAAAAAATCTGTCGCAACGTAGTTCACTTTATAATATGAAAATAAGTCAGTGGGAAAATTAATTTCGCGATACGATAATAATTTCAAGTAATATTACTTTCGCAACAGGAGAGATCCCTGTATTCATTGACTTTCGGAGTAATACACAAGTAAGAGCTTCGATTCCATATCATCATCATCATCATCGTCATCAACATCGTCATCGTCATCATCGTCATCATCACCATCATCACCATCATCAACCTCATCATCATCATCATCAGCAGCAGCAGCATTTTATCCCAGAAGAAGCGTTAGACAATTTTTACCTTCGCCAAGGAAGGAGGTTATGTTTTCTTCGGCGTTGGTTTGTCCGTCTGTGTGCAAAATAACTCAAAAAGTTGTGAAAAGTTGGTAATGACACAAGGAACAGATGATGAAATTTTGGTAGTGGTCCGGGAATTTTTATGGATTCTTGAAGGATTTTTTCATTTGTTATATTTACTTTACATGAGGCATTACAATGTTACATACTTTAATTATCTCCTTTGAAAACACGTTCATCGTTTCCAAAGTTTATTTTCGTTTCTCTATTAGTAATTTTATTTGCGTATCTATCTTAAAATGAGCTGCTTGGCGGAAGTCTGCGGAGGATGACAGGACAAGCCTTGGCCATTGGGATCGACTCAAAAAGCTCAGGCTTTGCTCCATCCACCGCCGCTGTGAGCTCTATATCATCTGTATGATATATCTGCTGTTGTCATTGATGTATTATAACTTCTTCAGATGATTCCTGTTTTTGAAGGCTGTGTTATTTTTTTAACCCCGCCAAGGAGGTTATGTTTTTGCCGGCGTTGGTTTGGGAAATTGGACGATTTTCAGCATGCGTGTATATGGGTGGAAATGATCTGCTTAGCGATGGTCTGCGCTCTCCAAGTGCTTTTCTAGTTTGATGCTTTGAAGCCTTGTACTAATTTTTCTTTACAAATAAAAGTTCTAGTGGAATACACTTCGAGAAAAACACATTTTCAACAATATTGTACATTTGTAGTTGCAGCATCTGTGGAACTGACAACTTCAAACCTGCCGTGACAAGCAAGAAGAGGTCTTTACATCAGGAGCTGCACCTTCCCCTTTCTGCAAATCATCATACTAACTTTTAGCGTTTTCTTGAATAACTATTGCGTTTATTGGCGCGTTAAATCCACTCTGATCGTCGACCCACTCTGAGCCGTTCCATAATAAGCATCATATTAGATCTATAAAAAAAAATAATAACTGTATGAGGAATTAAGGTAGCCGCTGCTTGAGCACACTAGCTAATCTTGTCTTTGTTGTGATATATCATTTCCGCTGTACATGTTGCAAACTTTTTTTTGCACTATAGCTACACCTTTCTCTTATAACAAAACTTTATAAAACATTAGTTTTAATATTAAACATGGATAGATGGAAGCACTCCGTTGGTTACGACGATGAGGGTTCAGGTTGATCCGAATCAACGGAACAGCCTGCTCGTGAAATTAACGTGTAAGTGGCTGAGCACTCCACAGACACGTGTACCCTTAACGTAGTTCTCGGGGATATTCAGCGTGACACAGAGAGTGACAAGACCGGCCCTTTGAAATACAGGTACAACAGAAACAGGAAGTAAGAGTGAGAGAAAGTTGTGGTGAAAGAGTACAGCAGGGATCACCACCATCCCCTGCCGGAGCCTCGTGGAGCTTTTAGGTGTTTTCGCTCAATAAACACTCACAACGCCCGGTCTGGGAATCGAAACCGCGATCCTATGACCGCGAGTCCGCTGCCCTAACTACTGGGCCATTGCGCCTCCAATATTAAACATAATCCATTTATGACTCGTTTTAGCACTACTGTCTTCACTTCCACTCAATGGTCTTTTTCCAGTCATCGTGAATGTATTATGTACGATACTGTGCGCTCTTATTAAATCCAAGAAGACAAGGAAATTTATACTAAATGGTAGTAAAACCGTAGAATCCAAGAAAAGTACTGATGTTCTGCATCCAGTAAAAGGTAGTCGTTTTATTACTCTGGATGCAAGAATAGTCAGGAGAAAAAGGAAATAGGCAGAAGGGTGATGTCGAAAGGTGCGAGGAAGTACTGTACGATTGAATCAGTAATAAAACCCCGAACGAATGTTCAGAGCAATATAAAATAAGGTGTGGCGGGGGGAAAGAACAGTAGGTGTTGGCATAAATGTTGAAAGCAATATAAAATGAAATACCAAGTTTGTAGGAAAAGGAAAAAAATTTAAAGAAATGAATAGACATTAATCAACAAAAATGTACAGAGAATGAAAGCAGAAGAATGACGAGAGGAGCGGCCGATCGTACTAAAGTACTTTTTACGCATACATGCGGGTCGTAGTTTTAGCTTTTAAAATTGCCAAAATTTATTTTTTAGTTTCCGGAAGGGCGGAATTACCGGTCGTATCTCAAAATGAGTGGTCATATTTTAACAATTTCTATAAGCCGAGTTTCTGTAAGTAACAATGAGATGTTTGCGTCGGTGGCGGGGCGGGGAGAAAGAGAGAGAAGAGAGAGATATATATAAAGAGAGAGAGATAAAAGAGAGAGAGAGATATAAAGAGAGAGAGATAAGAGAGAGAGAGAGAGAGAGAGAGGAGAGAGAGAGAGAGAGAGAGTGTAGTGTGTATGTGTGTGTGTGTGTGCATGTGTGTGTGTGTGCGCGCGCGCGCAATAAGGCTCTCGACTCCTTGATGGACCGCAGAGGCTCCATCTTGGACAGCGTGTCATGGATACTTTTTTCGGCCTGGTAGAATTCCTCCGTCTACAGATCTGACCATCACGTCTGATTTCCAGAAAAGAGAAAGAAGGGAGAATAGAATGATAGGATGAAAGGCAAAGTTGCTCTGAGAAAGATCTGAAATCAATGTGCAGAGGGCCTCAATGCACCACCATCTGAGAATCTAACGATTCTGTCAACTAGTAACCTTATGCACGCGTGCGTGTGCGTGTGTATGTGTGTGTTTGTTGCGTATGTGAGTGTGTGTTTGTGTGCGTGTATGAATGTGTCAATGTATGTGTAAGTGACAGGACAGAAACACCGATACAAGAAGTTCTCAGATGGGCCAATGCCACCAATTTGTTTGCTAAGCTCAAGCATATCCACCTGCTTTGATTGTGGATGTTGTCAGAATGCCTGATTCAGAGAAATCTTCTATTCGGAACTTAGAAATGTCGGGCGCCGTGTTAGTGCACCTCATAATAGATTTTTAAATACTTTGAAAGCAACCTTGAAATACTACGAGATCAAATCAAATTCAGAGACGCATCTTGCTAGAGACAAGCCTACGTGGCAGGACGGTAGTACTAGAGACTTCCAAGTACGTGGATTTTTATGAATCTCTACAGAAGAGGCCAAAAGAGAAACGCACAGTTTGCATCTTTACCTTTATATATACATATATATACACACACAGACACTTGTGTGCGTGTGTATAAATAGAATCGAACTGGTAAAGTCGCGAAAGCGTTGGATAGGATGCCTTGCGGTATTTGTTCCGGCTCACTGCGCTCCGAGTTTGAATTCAACCTATAATTACAGGAAAAACATCTCCTTCGAACACAGAAGAAATTAGTATAGGCTTCAGAAGTCTATAAGCAAGTGCCTGAGCATTTCAGCTAATCCCTCTCTGAACTAGCAAGCACATCAGCTAGCCGGGATGAATTCAAGAGAGCATTCAAGTTCCTTATCCTCCAACAAATAGAATTTTTTACATTCCTGGTTATCTGCCGTGACAAACATGTTTGTTTCGGCTTCCCTACCTCAGAAAATTCCAGCTATGAACAACAATCGGTCACGAGGAACTAAATATAAAGATGTGTTGGATAGAATATACCGAAACGAATTACTGAGCACGTTGGTAAAGCACAGTACAAAAGAGTTCAATTCAGAATGAAGCTCATGATGGTCATTATATATGCAACAAGGTTCGCCCTAACTCATCCCAAAAATTATAACATGTCAAAAATCATTCAATGTTTAATTGTATTACGTTTATGAATGAATTTACACTCACTCGCCGTACAAACACAAATGCTTATACGTGCAAGGGCAGTTGCCTACACAAATACATAGATAGAAAATATGTAACAAAAGTAAAATAATAACTATTACTTAAGTACACAATACTTAGTTGAGTGCTCGACAGATTAATGGATAAAGGATTAAGTTAAATACTGATTGAATAATGAAAAAAGGTATAATAAACTGATAAATGAATTAGTGGGCAAATGATTAAAGTTATCAAGAGACGGAACAAACTAAATCATGAAAATGACTACACTATACTATACTATGCTATACTATAGTATACTATAGTATACTATAGTATATTATACTATACTACACTATACTATACTCAGTTTATGGAAAAGAATGCTTGAATTAAAGAACTTGCAGAAGATGGTTTGCAAAATTCAGAAGTGGAGATTTCAGCCTTGAAGATGAAGATCGAACAGGACGTCCAGCTGAGTTTGATGATAAGCTCCTTGAGGCATTACTTGAACAAAATCCAGCATTATCAGTTGAAGAATTGGCAATAAATTTGTTTGCATATAGCGAATTAAAACTTGAAATGAAAACATTAAAATAGAGAGTGACAGATTTCGCAATAGAAAATTTCGCCGTTGCTACGTCAATACCAGAAGTTGTCATTGAGAAACCTTTTTAAAGAAGTGAACCATATATATAAAGCAATATTATTTATTCTTAATAAAAAAATAAACTGAAGAGCTTATGTTTCCGAGGTCAAATTATTCATGCATCCCAAGTATGGAAGCAATTTGCGCAGCCATATTTCTTTCAGTAATTTATCGTGGTTGTTTGCAAATAGCGAATTAAAACTTGAAATGAAAACATTAAAATAGAGAGTGAGAGATTTCGCAAATGAAAATGAAAAATTTCGCCCTTGCAGCATCAATACCGGAAGTTGACATTGAGAAACCTCTTTAAAGAAGTTAATCATATATATATAAAGCAATATTATTTGTTTTTAATAAAAAAGAATTAAACTGAAGTGCCTATTATGTATCCAAGGCCAAATTATCGATACATCCCAAGCATGGAAGCAATTCGCGCAGCCGTTTTCGCATGAAAAGCGAACACACGCACACACAGGTCTATGTTATATAATAAGA
>NC_043004.1:102900545-102935545 GCF_006345805.1 Octopus sinensis | reverse complement strand
TAATCTCAACAAATGATAGCCTTTCATCTCCAGACGCTCTATATGGGATTGGATTGCCTATGTTCAGACCACAGCAGAACGAAGGCCTCAGCATTATCTCTTCACCAACTATGCTTTGATGTGTAGGCTGTGAATTGGAGCTTGAGATCATACTAGTTTGATGAACCAGCTCTGCCACACTGCTCGACATAGCTTGGCAGAAGGATGCAGTTTTTTTTTATACCCTTAACTGAAAGTAGTTAAGTCGATTACATCGGCCCCAGTGCTCAACTGGTACTTATTTTGTCGATTCAAAAGAATGAAGGGTTAAAGTCGACCTTTTTCAATAAAGTCCAGTGCACATGTAGATCCGCATGCAGTACACAATCTTGTAAATTGTTTCTGATTTAAGAACACAGTCAGTACTTTTGAAGGTAGTGGGTAAGGTGATATCGTCGGCATCTGTACTTAACTGGTACTTTATTTTATCGATCCTGAAAGAATGAAATGCAAAGTTGATCTCGGTGTGATTTGAACTCAGAACGTAAAGAATCAAAAGAAATATCCGAAAGCATTTCTTTAGACACCCCAATGATTCTGCAAGAACACTGCTATACCTTGATGGTCGGTTGAGATAAGTAAGGTCTCTTAATTCTTTCACGATCTGAAATTTAAAAAGATTCTGTTTTTAAGCCGTGAAACCTAAAAGGAATATCTGTGCCGATGGAATTAACTGATGATATTATCCAGAAGGTGGCATAATCTAATCCCAAAACTCATTCTTCGGTAATGTGAAAACACTTTTTATAAATGCTTAAGAAACCATTTTAGGCGTTAAGTGGCAGTACCGAATGCTTGTTTCTAAGGGCGAAACTGAAGTGAAAAATCCAGAATTTTCTAAATATTTGCTCATAGCGTATAGCGTATTATCTTCTCAAACTGATCACAGATGATCTAGAATGCCAAGTGAAAAGCCGAATGTCCTTCAGATGAAGAAACGCATTCTCAAGTAAAACTTTCGTCCTTCATCTACTCACAACAATAAGAATGGTTTTTTCTACTACTGCTGTGATGTTGTAACCAGTAGTCTTGGTGAGCAGTTCGGCTTTGTTCAAACTAACAGCCTATAGGCTGTCACACAACGATCATTTCCGTCTAACTATCTGTTTCTTTATTGCCCACAAGGGGCTAAGCATAGAGGGGACAAACAAGGACAGACAAACGGATTAAGACGATTACATCGACCCCAGTGCGTAACTGGTACTTAATTTATCGACCCCGAAAGGATGAAAAGCAAAATCGACCTCGGCGGAATTTGAACTCAGAACGTAACGGCAGACGAAATACCTATTTCTTTATTACCCACAAGGGGCTAAACACAGAGGGGACAAACAAGGACAGACATAGGTATTAAGTCGATTCCATCGACCCCAGTGCGTAACTGGTACTTAATTTATCGACCCCGAAAGGATGAAAAGCAAAGTCGACCTCGGCGGAATTTGAACTCAGAACGTAACGGCAGACGAAATACGGCAACGCATTACGCCCGGCGAGCTAACGGTTCTGCCAGCTCGGAAGAAAGACAAGCTGGTTTTTAATTATTTTTTATGCATACAACTGGCCTTGTGGTACAAATATAGCGCGTCTGGCTCCAGATCAGAAGGCTAGATGTTCGTGTGACGGCGAGCTCGTAACTCCTTCGTTATTCGGTGCGGGTGCGTGGTTGAGAAGTTTGCTTCTCAAACATAGGGTCTTGAGTTCAATTCCAGCGCGTAGCACCTTGGGGAATTATCTTCTACTATAGCCCGTGGCTGAACAACGCCTAGTGATTTTCTAGACGGAAACTGAAAGAAAGCCATCATATACACACGCACACACAAACACACACACAGAGCAATAGAAAATTAGATATGGTGATATATGCATATATCTATGTGTGCATGTGTGTCTTTGTGTTTGTCCTCCACGCAACGCTTGACAACCAGTGTTGGTTTGTTTATGTCCACGTAACTCAGCGGTTCGGTTAAAGGAAATCTATAGAATAAGTACCAGGTTTAAAAATAAGTCCGAATGCTAATTTATTCGACTGAATTCTTCAAAGCAGTGCTACAGCATGACCGTGATCCAATGACCGAAAGAAGTAAAAGATTAAAACAAAAACAAACAAAAAAAAAAAGAAAAGAAAAGGCACAATTAAGTATCCCCTTCATACCATTTGTCCTTTCATCTTATTCAGAGTCACTCAAAATGTCTTCCACACTAACTCTCAATATGACTTCCGGGCTTTTGTTCTTAGTTCACTAATCCCAAACTACTCGAGCTCATCGTACTGATAATTCTCTATTCCTCATTTTCCCCACACCACTATTAATCTGGCTAAGTGACCTGTGCCTATAGACTATGAAGAAGGTCATCGCATTTAGGAATGTAGGATTAAAACAATATATATACAATTCAATCATGTTCTCCTTTTTGTATAGGATGTAAGAAGAAAGCTATATCCGGTGCACTTTTCACTATCGTCTGATAATAGTAGTTTTCGACATTCAGCAGAAAGCTTTTTAGATATGTATGCTATACAGCGTGGAGGCACATGGCCTAGTGGTTAGAGCAGCGGACTTGCGGTCGAAGGATCGCGGGTTCGAATCTCAGACCGGGCGATGTGTGTGTTTATGAGCGAAATACCTAAGCTCCACGCGGCTCCGGCAGAAGGTAATGGCGAACGTCTGCCGACTCTTTCGTCACAACTTTCTCTCACTCTTCCCTCCTGCATCTTGCAGCTCACCTGCGACGGACCGGCGTCCTGTCCAGGTGGGGAACCTATACGCCAAGGAAACCGGAAAACCGGCCCTTATGCGCCAGGCGTGGCTCGAGAAGGAACAAACAATGCTATACAGCAGTGTTACTCTAAGTGGTGGCCTGCGGACCGGTGTCGGTCCGTGAGCCATCAGCTGCCGGTACACGGCGAGCTTCCAGAAAAGAAAGAAACATTATAAAATGCTTATAAAATGCTACTGTAATATTGTATTATTTGTTTACAAAATAAATGCAAGATAAAAAAAAAATGTCAACGTTTATTATATTCATTATATAAATATTGTTTCCGGTATAAATTAATATTACTAAGGAATATTACCGAGGAGTGGCTGTGTGGTAAGTAGCTTGCTTACCAACCACATAGTTCCGGGTTCGTTCCCACTGCGTGGCACCTTGGGCAAGTGTCTTCTACTATAGTCTCGGGCCGACCAAAGCCTTGTGAGTGGATTTGGTAGACGGAAACTGAAAGAAGCCCTTCATATATATACATATGTATATATGTGTCTGTGTTTGTCCCCCAACATCGCTTGACAACCGATGGTTGTGTGTTTACGTCTCCGTAACTTAGCGGTTCAGCAAAAGAGACCGATAGAATAAGTACTAGGCTTACAAAGAATAAGTCCTGGGGTCGATTTACTCGACTAAAGGCGGTACTCCAGCATGGCCGCAGTCAAATGACTGAAACAAGTAAAAGAGTAAAAGAGTAAAAAAGAGAAAGAGAGTCCCTGACATATTGGAAAAAAAATACTGCCGGTACGCCACATCAGATAGTTTATGGGCGAAGACATGGTCATTTGTTAAAAAAAGTTTGTTTCATAAAGATGTGTTACGTGTGTTCAAATTCTATCCCATTATGTGGTACTTTAAAGATGGTGTCTTCTACAGTAGTCTTAGATCTGACAAAAACCTCGTATGATAATTTTCATGAACATGGAAGCTCATCAGATAGATAGATAAACAGATGGACTCCGTATCCACTATATGTACTTACACACACACACACACACACATTTTGATATGTATGTATATTCTTTTCCTCATTTACTTCTTTCAGTCATTTGACTGGGGCCATGCTGGAGCATCGCCTTTCAGTCGAAGAAATCGACCCCTTGACTTATTCTTTGTAAGCCTGGCATTTATTCAATCGGTTTCTTCTGCCGAATCGCTAAGTTGGAGGACGTAGACATACTAACATCGGTCGTCAAGTGATGGAGGTGGTGGGACAAACACAGACACAAAGGCACACACATACATATATACATATATACATATATATATATATATATACGACGACCCTCTTTCAGTTTCTGTCAACCAAATCCACTCACAAGGCTTTTGGTCGGCCCGATACTACAGTAGAAGATAATTGCCCAAAATGCTACGCAGTGGGACTGAACCCGGAACCGCGTTGTTGGTAAGCAAGCTTCTTACCACACGGCCATTCATGAAAGAAAAATGAATAGAAATTGGTTTTCTAATAATTTTCCACTTTAATAATTAGATTTTTTTTTCTAGTTTCAGCTTAGAGCTGCGGCCATGCTGATGCACCGCCGTTTAAAAATCATGAACATCTAATCATTAAAGTGGGAAAATTGTCAGAAAAGCAATTTCCATTTTTTTTCAAATATATGATACTGTACCAAAGATTTTCTATTACTTATTCTATCTACTATAATAATAATCTTGTATTTTTCTTCGTCACAACATATGAATGAGAAAGGAAAGGGTGATAGATGAATAAGGAAGGAAAGGGTGGGTTGTTTCAAACTTGGTAGTGGGATGATGGAAATTCTACGGTGTAAAAAAAGTCAAACAGCTTTTCAACTCTGTGTGAGTATATGTGTGTGTATGCAAAAGGGAGGTGATTCCGTATGCGTAAACCTGGGAAGGTACGATGCTGGTAATGCGATAGATTACTGCGACTCATTCACACGACTCTGTTTATTACAAGCAAACGTTTCACAAAAAAAAATGTTATATTCTTCGTCAACGTTAAGTAAATAGCAATATAGTTCTAGCTAGCTCTCTTTTTCTCTCTTTAAGAGCGGCAAGCTGGCAGAATTCTCAACATGTCGAACAAAATGCTTAGCGATATTTCTTCTGGCTTTATGTTCTGAGTTCAAATTCCGCCAAGGTTGATTTTGTCTTTCATACTTTCGGGGTCGATAAAATAAGTATCACCTGAGCAGTGGGGTGAATGTAATCGACTTGACGACTCAACCGAAATATGTTTCCAAATAGTAATACTTAATAATAATACTTAGATAAATTCAAATGAAATTGTATTAAGCTATTGTCGCAATTTTTAACACTGGGCGCCCTATCACACAGCATAAGAAAGTAATTCAAGTTTGAAGAAATAAATGCAATTATATATATATATATATCCTGTGTGCAACACGCTACGTTGAGAGATATATGGAAGGCACACACACATACACATGTATGTATGTATGTATGTATGTATGTATGTATGTATGTATGTATGTATGTATGTATGTATGTGTATATGTACAAAGCAATGTGAGTATATTATTTCATAAGGGCATAATTTGGAATTACTTTATCATAGCTGATGTAAAGTCACTTAGTTGAATACAAGTTCTTAATAAGGACTTGACCTAAGTGAACCCGAACAGGCCCACCACACATTGCCCCAAAGAATTAACTGTTAGCGTATTAAAACTCAAATGACGCTTAACGCTTGAGCAACAGAATAATTCATTTATTTCCATGTCAAGATCTATTGCAAAATCTACAGCAAAATTTGATATCGTAACAACGTCTACATGATAAAATTCTACGATAATTGCTATTTCCGTAACAGTTCAAGTAGTTGTAATATTATTTCTTGTTATTTCTTGTTGAGTGAGTGTGTGGGCGGCGAGGTTTCCATTTTCAGTGGATCTGTTTTAAACCATCTTCTTATGAGAACTAAAAGGACTAGTAAAAATTATAAATCAAAATATATATGTGTGTGCATGTGTGTGTGTGTATTGTGAAACACATTAATGTATGTATGTATGTACGTACGTACGTACGTGTGTGTGTATATATTTGTCTGTCTGTCTGTATGTATGTATGTATGTACGTGTATGTATATCTTTTACTTGTTTCAGTCATTTGACTGCGGCCATGCTGGAGCACCACCTTTAGTCGAGCAAATCGACCCCGGGACTTATTCTTTGTAAGCCCAGTACTTATTCTATCGGTCACTTTTGCCGAACCGTTAAGTGACGGGGACGTAAACACATGTGTGAGTGTATGTAAAATTGTGTGTTTGTATGTAATGTATGTGTGTGTCTGTCTGTATGTATGTATATATGCATGTATGTGTGTATGTATGTGTGTATATGTGTGTATGTATATATGTATGATTGTATATACGTTTGTATGATTGTATGTATGTATTTAACAGCGTTGTTCAATATGAGAAGAGCCTAAAAGACATAACAAATCATATCAAGATTTCAATTTTATTAAATCGTAAAAAGACGTGTTTAAAATAAGGCTTCTTAACATGGGTTCTAGGTCACAGATTTTTGAAGAGATGTATTGTCAATTTAATTTACGTCATTTTTGAATGCTCAGCAACGCAACCAGCCCTTCATACTGGGATCACTCCGTCTGGGCACCCAATAGACTTTTTTTTTTAATTTGTCAAAGAAGATGGGACCACAAACAATACTAAAATTCCATAGTCAATCTGTTTTGATGAGCAGAAAAATACGATCACCCATAACTTATGTCTCATGAAACTGCGGCTCCAGGTTTAATATCGATGAAGAAGAAATGAAGAACAACAAAAGGACCTTTTCGGTTTGAACGGCAGTTTTTTAAAAATAATATCCACGTAACTAAACACTTTTAAACTTCGTATACTGGTAGAATGTGTTTATAAAACATCTTTTTCTCTTGGCTTTATTGAGAAAATTCTATAGTTTGTAAGATATTTGTTGGTTTTTTTCTTCAATTTCTGCAATTTCAACCAATCAATGACGTCTATTGAGGTGAAAACATTCTGTGCCGTATGAATATGTCCCTCGTTTAAGAAACAGATTGGGTTTATTTACATTTCTGAAAAAAAAATATACCCTTCCCCCACCCCTAACCTTAACCCTAAAACAGATTGAAATGCAATAGATCAATACTAGGGACATAATTATGGGTGACAATTTCATATGACATCGCTATAAAAAACTGCCGTTCAAACCGAAAAGATCCCAACAAAAATCTAGAATTGTGTCTCCAGTGGATAATGCAGCAGTGATTCTTCAGAATGGACACGGTATGTAAGCTCATGCAGATCAAATAAATAATAATACAGATATTCATGGTGAACTAATAATACAGAGTCAGTACTCCATTGATAAAGATACGAGCAACTGCAATGATTTCCAGAAGAAAATTCAATAATTTCGTTTCTGGAAGTGGAGATAACTCTTGTTATGCTAATATAATGACATGTATTAAAGCGGCGAGCAGGCAGAGTCGTAGGCACACCGGACAAAATGCTTATCGGCATCTAATCCGTCTGAGTTCAAATTCCGCCGAGGACGACTTTGCCTTTCATCCTTTCGGGGTCGATAAACTAAATACCAGTCGAATACTGGAGTCATTGTAAAGGACTTAACCCCTCACTCGAACTTACTGGGCTTGTGCCAAAATTTGAAACCAATTTTATGGCATGTATTAAAGCACGTCGAACAAAATACTTAGCGGCATTTCTTCCGGCTCTTATCATTCTGAGTTTAAATTCCACCGGGGTCGACTTTGCCTTTCACACTTTCGAGATTGATGAAATAAATACAGGTCAAGTACCGAGATCGATGTAATCGACTTCCTCGTCACTTCTAAAATTGATGGCCTTGTGCCAAAATTTGTAGCAATACCAGAACACACATTTCACGAGGTTGCACGCGAGCGGGACTGTTGAAGATACCCGTGTTTCAATGAAAAAAGTTTGGTTATTCAGCAGCATTGAAACATCTACGTAATTAAGGATGGAGTGCGATTAAATTGTTTATTGCGTAAACGCTCTACGACACAACACATCTTCCGGGTTCGTATATTGGGTTAACTTAATATTCTTATAAAACATCCTAATGGTCAATGGGATTGTAACAGAAGATAAAGGCATAATTGGTGCTCCATACTGACTGTGTCTACCCTGAGTCACTGACTGATTACATTGGTTTTGACCTACTGACATATATTTCTCGTTAGCTTTTGAATGATTCACGCCAAAAAAAAACATCTGATTTCATACGTAAGCACAAAAAGACCGCAAATACCGAGGATCAGGTGCTACTAATTAGATCAGTTGCTCTCAAACTGAGAAATAGTGGTTCCCCAAGCAACGTTGGAGAAATTTTGCCTTACCTCTCCCTCTTTTCTATAATAAAAAATGCCAGTGGCTGTGTGGTAAGTAGCCTGCTTACCAACCACACGGTTCCGAGTTCAGTCCCACTGCATGACACCTTGGGCAAGTGTCTTCTACTATAGCCCCGGGCCGGCTAAAGCCTTGTGAGTGGATTTGGTAGACGGAAACTGAAAGAAGCCCGTCGTATATATGTATGTTTATATATATATATATATATATATATAATATATATATATATATATATATATATATATATATATATATAAGTGTGTGTGTGTGTGTGTGTGTGTTTGTCCCTCCAGCATCGCTTGACAACCGATGGTGGTGTATTTACGTCCCTATCACTTAGCGGTTCGGCAAACGAGACCGATAGGATAAGTACTAGGCTGACAAAGAATAAGTCCCGGGGTCGATGTGTTCGACTAAAGGCGGTGCTCCAGCATGGCCACAGTCAAATGACTGAAACAAGAATAAACGGAAAGAACGAATTTCCGTGTGTCAGTGTGTCACACTTTGACCTCCTCTCTCACTATTCAAGGACACTTTTGCTCCTCTTGCTGGGGTGAAAGTAATAGTAGGAATAGAGACGGTGAAGGCGGTAGTAGATTGACAGTTGAGATGGTAATGTGGTACTCGTAAAAGTATGAGCTGTAGTTGTGGTAGAGGCGAAGGCGGATGCAACAGTGATGATGGTGGTGGTGGTGGTGGTGGAGGTAGCTGAGGCGGTCAAGCATGACGGTGATAGTGAGGGATGTGAAAGACTGAAGATAGTGGTGGAGGGGAAGGCGGCGAAGTCAAAGGTGTTGATGGCGGTGTGCGTCAGAAGTCTGAATGGTGTCTGTATGGCAGTTGTGGTGGCGATGACATGGTGGTAGTGGTGATGGTGATGGTTGAAAACAATCAGCAGAAAGAGAGAGAAAGAGAGGGAGAGAGAGTAAGAAAGAGGTTAGACAGAATAAAAAATTGTGCTGACCCCCGAATGGGAAGACAAACAATGTTGCTCATCATGAAACTTTGCAATAAGTTCCAAGTCGACTTATATTCTTTTGACGAAAATTGTTCATTGCTTACTCTTTTACTTGTTTCAGTCATTTGACTGCGGCCATGCTGGAGCACCGCTTTTAGTCGAACAAATCGACCCCAGGACTTATTCTTTGTAAGCCCAGTACTTATTCAATCGGTCTCTTTTGCCGAACCGCTAAGTGACGGGGACATAACCACATCAGTATCGGTTGTCAAGCAATGCTAGGAGGACAAACACAGACACACAAACACACACACATATATATATATATATATATATACATATATATGACAGGCTTCTTTCAGTTTCCGTCTACCAAATCCACTCACAAGGCATTGGTCGGCCCGGGGCTATAGTAGAAGACACTTGCCCAAGATGCGAAAAATATCTGTCAGGTTTGATAAAATTTAATAAGTACTCAATGCATGACGTGTCATTATTGGGCTCAAGACCCCATGAAGAGCCCCTCCACAGGGGCTAGGGTGGCTTTTACGCTAGTTAATAATAATATTCGCATCCTTATAACTTCTTTTTTCTTCTCCAACATGTTTGGCAAGTTTAGAAATTTGGAGTCCGTCATGATTTTATCAAAATTGATATTTTGTCCGTTTCCTCTTTTTAATTCTCGCAACCTCTTCCGGGGTGTTGTTGGGGGGGGGTGTCATCAGAAACGCCAGATTAGATAACCTCAATACTCAACTGGAATTTGTTTTGGTAGGCTTTAAAATCAGTATTATCAGTGAACGAACTGTTCAGAGAATTCATTTCGTTCAGTTAGGTTGTTTGACCAAACCAGCTGATCTATGATCGGTGGCGTTCCTGCCGTGATCATCCCTTATTTTTGTTTTTCCAAGCATAGTATCGTGGCATTCCGTCGGTTACGACGACGTGGGTCCCAGTTGAACCGATCAACGGAACAGCCTGCTCGTGAAATTAACGTGCAAGTGGTTGAGCACTTCACACACACGTGTACCCTTAACGTAGTTCTCGGGATGATTCAGCGTGACACAGAGTGTGACAAGGCTGACCCTTTGAAATACAGGCACAACAGAACCAGGAAGAAAGAGAGAAAGTTGAAGCGAAAGTGTACAGCAGGGTTCGCCACCACCTCCTACCGGAGCCTCGCGGAGCTTTAGGTGTTTTCGCTCAATAAATAATACTCACAATGCCCGGTCTAGGAATCGAAACCGCGATCCTTAGACCGCGACTCTGCTGCCCTAACCACTGGGTCATAGTACTCTGCTGCCCTAACCACGAAGCATAGTATAATCGAGAACTGAATTATCCATTGTGTTCTACCACGATTTGTGGGCTCCGCAAAAAAAAGAGGGTGGGGGGAGACAGCTAGGAAAAATGTTACATTTTATTTCAATACTAGAAACAACTAAAGTAATGAAACAAAATATATTTTAAATCAGTTACTGACAGTGAATGACTTGTACACAATTTTTGTATGATGGCATTACAAGTGTGGAAAAAAACAAACCTTTTAATGAGTTTCTAAAGCAAACTCTTTTATTTGTTTTAGTCATTTGACTGTGGCCATGCTGGAGCACCGCCTTTTAGTCGAGCAAATCGACCCAGGACTTATTCTTTGGAAGCCTAGTACTTATGCTATCGTCTCTTTTGCCGAACCGCTAAGTTACGGGGACGTAAACCCACCAGCATCAAGCGATGTTGGGTGAGGGGACAAACACAGACAAACAAACATATACACACACATACATATATATACGACGGGCTTCTTTCAATTTCCGTCTACCAAATCCACTCTCAAGGCTTTGGTTGGCCAGAGGCTATAAGTAGAAGACACTTGCCCAAGGTGCCACGCAGTGGGACTGAACCCGGAACCATGTGGCTGGTAAGCAAGCTACTTACCACACAGCCACGACAATCTTTTATCTGTTATTTGTTTCAGTCATTAGACTGCAACCGTGCTGGGGTGCTAGGGCACCCCCTTGAAGTATTTTAGTCGAACGAATTGACCACAAAACGTTTTTTTCTTCTTTTAATGCCTGGAACTTATTCTATCGGTCTGTTTTGCCGAACCGCTAATTTACGAAGGCGTAAACACATCAACATCGTTTGTCAAGCGGTGGTGGGGAACAACAGACACACACACGATAGTCTTCTTTCAGTTACCGTCTAACAAATCCACTCAAAAATCTATGGTCGACTCGAAGATATAGCAGACACTTGCCCCAGGTACAACGCAGTCGGATGCAAACTTATCACACAGCCACGCCCATGAATAAAAAATTCAAGTCACTCATTTATTTATTTACAATAAATGACATGTACATATTGGTTTCAAATTTTGGCACAAAGCCAGCAATTTCGGGGAAGCGGGTAAGTCGATTACATCGACCCCAGTGCGTAACTGGTACTTAATTTATCGACCCCGAACAGATGAAAGGCAAAGTCGACCTCGGCGGAATTTGAACTCAGAACGTAACGGCAGACGAAATACCGCTAAGAATTTCGCCCGGCGTGCTAACGTTTCTGCCAGCTCGCCGCCTTAAATGCCACGTCCATATTAAAAACACTTTAAATGGAATCATCGCATTACATGTATATTTAGTATTTTTATTGTTGATGACTAAGACAAGTATTCCACGAAAAACGCTGTCATAGTCCTGTAGTTCTGTGTATTGCTAGTAACTTTTTCCTATGATTTTTTTTCTTCTGGGACGTCTTCTCCCGAGTCTTTTCTCCGGATTCTGATGCATGGGAGGTTCGGTTACAGTTTCGAACAGTCCTTCTTGGGTTTAAATGAAGTGCATTTAGACATAGGAAAGAAAACTTCGCCTTTATGGAGGCCCGAACTGTCTACACTTCGACCCGTAGAAAAGTTAAACATCTGTGCCGGCGACTCTTACAAGAGCGTTGAGGGGAGGACGAAATGCAAGAAAAAAGAAAGAAAATTATCTAAGGACGAAGTTGACATCATCTTCCTGTGTGACCTCTTTTAAAACGTGTAATTTCATCAGGTACTATAAATAGAAAGAGAAATTACAAAAACTTTATATAAGGACACGGATACAATATCTCTAAGTCACATTACATTTCTGAACGTTTTAGTTCAAATCAACGCGTAACCAACTGCCAAGTGTCTGCTATATCTTGCTAGTGACTCTATCTATCTATCTATCTATCTATATATATATGTCTACAGATATACATATACACACAAACATATAAAATTATTTATTTCTTTATTTATTATTATATATTTATTCATTCATTCATTCATTCATCTGTAAACATGGACTTTTGTTTCTTTTCGCACCGCTTTCTTTATTATTTACAAAATACGTTGCAAACTACTGCTCCTGTTGCTGTTGATGCTAATAACATGATTGTGTGTTAAAAAGGAAAACGATTCAGGTATGTGGCGAATATTATCGTTTTATTTTCATTGTCTTGATTTGCATTTTGCTTTCGTGCCTGTGTTTATTTTCTCATTTTTTTATTATTATTATTATTATTATTGTCCTTTCTTCGCTCCTCCTTCGAAGACTCCTCCTTCTCGCCAACATCCTCATCAATTATCGTCATCTATTGGATCTCAAATTTTTACCCGTCATGCACCATCCTCCCATCACTATCGCCGTTATAATCAAACGGTCTTACGTAGTCATTTGATCTGCTAGAAATAGCAGTCATATCTGCTACGAATTATTCCCCTTCACCTTCAAAATAAAAACGTGTACGATGGTATATACAAACAGTGGCGTGGCTTATAGAGGAACAAGGAGAACGACTGCTCCTCACCCCATCGAGCACATTTTTTCAAAATTGGTACCTTTTATAAATGTATAATCAATGAGTAAAAAAATTGTTTAGTATGTATCACGGCACCTTTTTTTTTATGTACTCGCTCTCCCTAACTTTAAAACCTGGCTGTGCCCTTGTATTCAAGGTACACTATACTTGAAAAAAAAAGTTAAGATGTGACTTAAGGCGCAGGAGTGGCTGTGTGGTAAGTAGCTTGCTAACCAACCACATGGTTCCGGGTTCAGTCCCACTGCGTGGCACCTTGGGCAAGTGTCTTCTAATATGGCTTCGGGCCGACCAAAGCCTTGTGAGTGGATTTGGTAGACAGAAACTGAAAAGAAGCCCGTCGTATATATGTATATATATATATATATATATATATATATATATATATATACATGTGTGTGTGTGTGTGTGTGTGTGTGTGTGTGTTTGTGTGTCTGTGTCTGTCCCCCTAGCATTGCTTGACAACCGATGGTGGTGTGTTTATGCCCCCGTTACTTAGCGGTTCGGCAAAAGAGACCGATAGCATAAGTACTGGGCTTACAAAAGAATAAGTCCCGGGGTCGAGTTGCTCGATTAAAGGCGGTGCTCCAGCATGGCCGCAGTCAAATGACTGAAACAAGTAAAAGAGTAAAAGAGTGTTTATTGTAGGAACGACTTTGTCATTCTAGGTCTCCTTTTTAATTCTCTAGAACACCTACAATAAAGATCGTGTCAAATAGAATCACTGCTGCCACAGTCGCCCTCACTATCTTCATCACTATCACATCGTATCATCATAATCACGCCGTCATCACCTCTACCCCTTCGTAATCATCATTATAATCACCATCGTCTTCCTCATCATCAACCTGACCGTTTGCCAACTGAATCATAAGAGATATAAATTAGTGATAAGTTAGTTTGAAAGTAATTTTGAGATGAGTTTGAAACTCCGTAACATTCGACTTAACTCTCAGAAGTTATGTTTTACTGAAAATACTGTTCAACCAGCCGTCACTCGTGAGAGAGTTTGTTCGACCTGGTGACATGTACCTTCTATAATCCATTCAGCCATTTTCGCTGCCCACTATTTCTTGGAAGGTTGTGGGGGCACATAGGCTCGGGAACAGGGGTTTCGTGGAGTACAGTCTCCCCCACCTAACACCACCCACCCACCATATGTGTGGAGAGAAAGAGAGTTCTCAGGTACCTCTTCCATGGGGTACTGCCAGAAACGGTGACCGGTAATAAAGTCACAATTTTTGGCTAGGAAAAAAAGTCACAATTAATTTATGGGATCTGGACAAAACCTCCCCAGGACAGAACTCCCTAGGACAAAACCCCCTCGGACAACCACCCCCAAACAAAACTCTTGTGACTTTTTTTCCGTGATTTTTTCCGTGACTTTTACCTGTGACATTTTTTTACCTGGATTCCCAGAAACATCCTTGTTAGATTTCCAAGCTTACTGAAACTACGGATATTATTCAAACCATCTAACTATCATGATCTACCCCTTCATCTCCAACTGAATGGCAATAGCGAAAGTAGGGGCGGTCGGCCCCGGACTACCATTTTATGGAGGCGACATCTTCAGAAGTCGTGGGCGGAAAACTCAAGGGCTGCCTCCGGGCGATACACACTGTAGCTTCGCTACTGAACTCAGGTCAACTGGTCCATTAAGCCAATAGTTATGCCGATTCCCACAACGGTGTAACTAATTCTTCATACCCCACTTTTGGGGTCTATTATATGAGTGAGATTGGGTGGGGGGAACACAAGGGCCGACTGGGAAATACATACTCTAGTTGTGTCACTGCCAGATGGCTCATCTTGAAAAAGTCTATCTTTCGATTTTTGATTTGCGATATTCTAACCAAATGTCCTTCTTACGAAACAGGGATCACACAATGTGGAGAGGTAGTAGCTTGACATGTGCCATGCTTTCGCTAATTGTTTCAGATGCCTATGCAGTAACCAGTAAACATAGGCATCTTCTCGGCTTCCTCACTCTTTATCCAGCGGAATATCCAGAATGTAGCTGTCGGGAAGAGAGAGAAAGAGAGAGAAAAAGGGGAAAGGAGACAGGGGAATGCACCAGCATCTAGCTGGTACACATTACAGCTGAGTAGAGTAAAAGGTTGTGATATGAAGAGTCTTAATTAAGGACACGCAATGTCTAGGAATTGAACCCACGATCTTGTGATCATGAGCCGAACACCCTAGCCCCTAGGCTACACACCTTCGCAGAGTTCACGTTTTACAATGAACTAATCGATACTTGCGTTTTAACCCAAGATCAGCCCGGATTGACTAGGTCTGTGATCAAAAGCAATCCAGCCGTGAATACCCAGTATTTTTTTTCCTTAAGACATTACACTCAGGGTTACATTTATAATCCAATCCGTTTTTAAAGAAGATAGGATGGGATTTCACGGAGATTTAGTTTCTAATTCTTGCAGGTCTACAAACAACCTGCGAGAAGTGTTGTTGTTAGCTTCACAGGTTGTATGTTGTGTGTGTGTGTGTGTGTGTGATAGGGAGAGTGTGAGAGGGAGAGAGAGAGAAAGTACACATAAGTGTTAGTTTACTTACTTCTCCGTACTTCAGCGTTCAGCAAAAAGTAGCAAATAAAAAAAGTACTGGTGTTGATTTGATCAACCACATCCGGTGTCTTTTAACATTATGTGTCGTGCCTTGTATTTCGATAGTCTGACCTGCTGCCGAACTATTCTTTCATTCTCTAACTTGTTTCAGTCATTTGACTGCGGACATGCAGTACCGATTAAGAAAATTTGATGCAACATTTCTAAAGACATGATAATTCCTTCTCATATCCTTAAGGATGATGTCTAGATGATTTAGCAGAATCGTTAGAGAGACGGACAATGCATTGCAATATTTCATCTGACACTTTAAATTCTGATTTCAAATCTCTACTCATTCCTTGAAGTCAACGGCTAGCTTTGTCACTCACCCTGTCAGGGGTTGATAAAGTGAAGTGGTATTCAAATGCTGGGACGATTTAACAATTATCCCCTCCGATTTCTGGCTTTGTGGCTATGTCAAAAATTAATAATTTTCTTATCAGTTTGCTTGGTCATTGTTGTTAAGTGCCAAGTCATCCATTATTGAGTACACCTATGGCCAACAGTGCTTCAATTATAACAATCCATAATGTATTTCGAATTGCATTATACGATGTATCCTTTAAGGTATATTATACAATACACGTTGTAACCAAGTTTTTTAAACAGTATAATGTAATTCAAAGGCAATTTCGCTGTTCTTTCTGGTAGGTAGAACTATCACATTAAGGCATCCTTATTTACTACTGTTTGTTTGATTATGTCCCAAGTTTTTAGTATCTGATTTTTTTCTTGCTCTTTTACCTTGCCAGAGAAGGAAAGGAAAGCGCCAATGATACTCCTTTTAAATCTTTTCCAAAGCTTCTGAAATCCGAGATCTCGCTCTAATTCTTGCAACAGAGTGTACTCCGTTCAACGACCAGATGGTGGTGTTAGTCCGGACAACAGAGTATATTTACTAGCAAAGAACACGAAGCTGGAACAAATATCGATTGGTATCGCGTCTGATGCCTTAAGTTAACTATCACACTTTGAAACGATGCCTGCAGCAACGAAGTCGTGTTGTTGGTGATATATCCTACACTCACATTAAAGGCGGCGAGCTGGCAGAATCGTTAGCACGCCGGGCGAAATGCGTAGCCGTATTTCGTTTGCCGTTACGTTCTGAGTTCAAATTCCGCCGAGGTCGACTTTGCCTTTCATCCTTTCGGGGGTCGATAAATTAAATACCAGTTATGCACTGGAGTCGATGTAATCGACTTAATCCGTTTGTCTGTCCTTGTTTGTCCCCTCTGTGTTTAGCCCATTGTAGGTAGTAAAGAAATAGATATATTCTATTCTCACATTATCAGAAAGCTCATTCGAATTCACTGGATAGCTTTAGTTGAGAATATTTGCCTGACAAAAGGCGGCGAGCTGGCACGCCAGGCAAAATGTTTAGCGACATTTCGTTCGCCTTTACGTTGTAAGTTCAATTTCCTCCGAGGTCGACTTTACCTTTCCTCCTTTTGGGGTCGAGTAAATAAGTACCAGTTGAGCACTAGGATCGATGTAATCGACCTACCCACTACCCCCAACATTGCTGGTCTTGTGTTGACATTTGAAATCAATATTATGTCTGACAAAATCTTTTATAAACTACTCTTCGAAAAGGTTCTTCGTCATTTATGGGTTATTTGAACACTAAATCAGAGGCAAATGAAACTTTCCGTAACACTGAAAAGTCCTTGGATTTTCGGAGTGATATATATAAGTAGGGGCTTTAATTTCATATCACCAGCAGCGTCTCCTCCACGAAGAGTAAAATGATTTCCTAGTTTATATCCATGTGTTGATTTTTCTTCTCAGAAATGAAAGTTCTCGCAAGTTCTCGGAAAGTGTAATTTCACCGACATTGTATACTTGTTGTGGTGTGTAACCCGTTTCAGCAATCATTTTCTTCAGCTATTCAGAATAATTAGTAGCAGCCTTTGTATCGGCACTGGGAGTTTCACCAGTCACTTTTTAATATTGTACTAATTCAAGTGCTTCTTAAACTTTTTAAAACTAGCCTTTACTTAGCACCAAAAAGGTTTTATTAGTAGTTTCCATAATCTTGTTCTGCAAATCTTTATGCAAACTTTTAGCATTTTTTATAATTGCCATCATGCTTATCGGTATGATGCATAGAATGAGATCCTCGATCCATACGCCTTGGAGGCGTCTCATTTCGAGCATCAAACCAGAGCTATGAAAAAACAACTCTTGAACTGTTAACGGAGTAACTTCTTAAACACGTAACCTAATTTTCTCTCTGTTGCTCAACGGTGCAAACCTTAATTTTGTTTTGCAATGCGGCTGATATTTTTCTCCTGCATCAAGCTCTTTTAAGGTATCCAACTTAATATCCAATGTAATCTTTCAACGGTTCTTTTTCATACTACTACCTTCAGTTCCACTTGATGGCTTCTTTCTAGACATCTTGAATTGTAGGTAAATCTAGCAAAGCCTCCATCAACATGTAGCCGCAACAAATATGTCATAAAAAAAATATAACACTAACAAAAACTGTCTTGCGAGACCAAAAATCTATTGCATTTCTATATATGTATGAATGGAAATAAGAAAAGGAAAGAATGAAGTGGGATGAAGCATTATATGATTACAGTTGACGGGTTACGAGCTCCATAAACACTCCGCACTTTGCTCCTCTACCTAGATCCATTGTATTTCCACTCTCTATTCGCATGCATGCGCTCACACATATGCACACATACACACACACTCACGCATACGCACACCCACATACCGTTGTGTTGACATGCAACATACGTAGCTACAGACATTGCTATTTTGCTGATACTGTTATTGTTGTTGCCAGTTGGTTATTCAAAAGTTGGGCTGGTAGTGGCGGTGGTTTTCGTTGCATTGGTTTTAGTACAGGTGACGGTGGTGATGGTGCTGGCGGAGGCGTTGCTTGTGCTGGCAGTCATCATATTTTTCATGTTGATTGTATGACAAGCACCACATTATCTCAAATGATTGAGCTTGATTCTAGATTAAATTCCTTATATTAATCATACTATTGCAGCTTCTGCTCATTAAGTAGTTGATGGGTCGGTAATGGCAGTGGTTATATTGGTGTTGATGCATCGTGGTGGTGAAGTTTGATTTATACATACATACATACATACATACATACATACATACATACATACATACATACATACATACATACATACATACATACATACATACATGCATGCATGTATGCATACATACATACATATATACATACATGCATGCATGCATACATGCATCCATACATGCATACATACACACACACACACACACACACACATACATACATACATACATACATACGACGGGCTCATTTCAGTTTCGGTCAACGAAATCCACTCACAAGGCTTTGGTCGGCTCGTGGCTATAGAAGACACTTGCCCAAAGTGCCACGCAGCGGGACTGAACCCGGAACCATTTGGTTGGGAAGCCAACCTCTTACCACGCAACCACTTGGAATTACACGATTCAGGTTTCGGCTCAGGTGTTACTCGCATGTCTCACTGTCGCATGTGCACATGGGTCCGCCGCAGTCCAAAGGTGAAATACAACGTAATGCAAAGAGCACAGTCCTTGATGATAATGGTGACGCCACTGCCCCTTAGCATTGTGTCTATTACACCCGAGTATCTTGCTCGCTTTCTTCTGGCTCACCTCTCCCCTCTCCCCTCTCCTAGGATCACCTAGCTGCGATCTATATCCCCATTCTGCCCCCAGCGTGAGATACTGTCATCTGAAGTTGTCGTAACGCGGGAGATATCTGTATGTATGTATGTATGTATGTATGTATGTATGTATGTATGTATGTATGTATGTATGCATGCATGCATGTATGTATGTATGTATGTATGTATGTATGTGTGTATGTATGTGGGGGTGTATGTATGTGTGTGTGTGCGTGTGTGTATTAATGTGAGTTTGGATGGATACATTATCCAGTCGGACACCCTATGGGTTCTCAGTTATGTTCCAGGTTTAAGGGGAAAAGGTACCACAGAATTAGTAAATGGTTTACGGCACAAAAGAAATCACTTTAAACTTGCTAAAATAATATTCGTAAGGGAAATATAATTTCGAAGTGTTCATTTGTCAAAGTGAGGATCTGAGAAAAGATTTTGCAATTAAAAAACAAAAGAAAAGTAGAAAACTTTTCAAATATAAATGAAATAGAAGTATACAAAAATAAACGTTATCTCTTATCGTACTCTTATTTTTGTTTCATTTTGAACAAATAAAAATCGGTTTTACGGTCTATTATTATTTATATGCACCAAAGTGCTTAGGACCTCTATCCGGCTCTGATTTATTCAATATTTCCTGCAGTGAGATAGAACACAACAGCCGTGGCCGTGTCCATACACATATTTCAGTCCTTGTCCTAGTTATGCTGAATTCAGGCCATGCAAATGTTTGTCATTACATATTTCATTGTCGTTATCTTAAATGGTAATTTTCGTTTTCTTATCTCGTGTGTTTTAATTATATTCTAAATTCCCAGTTTCTTTGATGTCTATGTTTTACTTATCTGCTGCTGCTACACATACAAACATCCTAGATTGTAAAAGGCCATCCGGTTGATTGCTATAAAGTCACTTACAGATACTATTCTAACCTCTGGCCTACAGGCGTGCTGTCGCTTCTCTCTGGGTTTTTTTCTGCTTTTCCTATTGCGACGACAATGGGCCTTTACTCCTCAAACAAGACTGGACTCAAGCCATCTCCATTTATGTTTCATGCTCGTTTCTCTTCCTCTCATTACTCTTGCTATGTCCAACCAACCCTACCCTACATTCGGCCTCTCACTAATCACTCAAACCAGTCCTTTTCCCCCAGATTATCATCCCTCCGGAATTCCCTCCTGCTCATGTTTCCTACCGGTGTTGATGTTCAAGAGAAACAATAAAGCCCATCAATTCCACCAGTCAAGTGGGAAGAGGGGGAAGCGAAGGCCGTGAGCGTTGCCCCTTCCTCCAGACCCAGAAAGTAAACGAAAAATCTCTGAATAAAACATTTCTTTCTTTTTCTTTTTCTTTTTATATTCTCATAATTTGCTCTGATTTAAAAAAAAAATTGCCCTTATTTCTTTTCTGTGGCAGAAAATTGCAACACTAATTGAAAGCCAGAATTAGAATTAACTACAAGAGTATTAAATATGTATCTCATAGAAATTAGGGACAGATTTTAGAAATTTGAAGTGATGAGAGCTCAAAGAAAGAGAAAAAGAAGCATCTTTATCCAAAGACAAAGAGATTGGATACCCCTATTGATTCTTTAAATCCTTTCAACATCCAAATACAATTGACAGGTTATATAATGCATAACATAATTTGCCTTCTTCTAGTCTCTTCTTTTTCAGTTCAATTCATTTCTAATTCATTATATTAAAACACAACCGGACAGCTACTGATTATCTTAATTAATTAATTCTTGACAATGTGTGCGACTACTACGACTAATCTAATTTTCTTATTGTACTCTTTTTATTTTTTTCCTTTAAAATTTTTGGTTCCTTTATTTTCATGCTTAGCGATATTTTGTCTGATGCTACGTTCTGAGTTCAAATTCCGCTGAGGTCGACTTTGCCTTTCATCCTTTCGGGGTCGATTAAATAAGTACCAGTTACGCACTGGGGTCGATATAATCGACTTAAACCGTGTGTCTGTCCTTGTTTGTCCTCTCTGTGTTTAGCCCCTTGTGGGTAGTAAAGAAATAGGTATTTCGTCTGCCGTTACATTCTGAGTTCAAATTCCGCCGAGGTCAACTTTTCCTTTCATCCTTTCGGGATCGATCTAATCGACTGGCTCCCCTCCTCAAAAATTTCGGGCCTTGTGCCGAGAGTAGAAAAGATTATCTTAATTAATTAATTCTTGACAATGTGTGCAACTACAACAACTAATCTAATTTTCCTATTGTACTCTTTTATTATTTTCATAAAAAATTTTTGGTTCCTTTATTTGTATGTCATTTATTTATATACTTGCTTCCTTGCTTACCTGAGTCCCTCGTTCCTTGCAATTCATCGGCCATCAACGACTTTTCTCCCCTGCTTTCGACTTTGGACTGACTTTTCTGCTTCTTTCCAGTTCGATCCCTGGCTCCTTACGACTTCCTCTCAGATTTTGTTGCACCGCGTCATATGTTTCGTTGCGAGAAGTTTTCCTGTCCCAGGTCATGTTGGTTTTGATTTGTCATCATTGCCTCGGTAACTTTGCCGGGGTTTTTTTCTATTTAGGGATGTTGGCCCTACACATACTCACTTTTACCTCTGAGAAGAAGTAGTCCACATTTATCTGGCTTCTATCCTTTGACCTGTCGAATATGGGACCAGGAGCTGGTGCTCTACTGGCATAGCTCTCAAGCTCATTGGGGTACACAATTCTCGACTTAACGTTTTTAGCCAGGTGGCCACGTTTCGGCGTTTTAGCGAAGATCAAAGCATATAGTTAACAATTATGAAATATATATAATCACGCTAACGATACATATGTATGTGTGAGAGATGGGTAGTGGTGAATGAAGGAATGAAAGAAGGAAGGAAGGAAGGACTGAGTATGCATGCAATTGTTTGTGTGTGCGTCACTATAAAGACTAACGGAGTGTGAGATGGAATTTTTCATCGTGAAGGCGCGGCTGTGTGGTAAGAAGCTTGCTTCCCAACCACATGGTTCTGGGTTCAGTCCCACTGCGTGAGACCTGAGTCAATTGTCTTCTATTCTACTATAGCCTCTGGCTGACCAAAGCCTTATTATTTGGATTTGGTAGACGGAAACTGAAAGAAATCAATCGTGTGTGTGTGTGTTATGTGTGTGTCATTGTGTCTGTGTTTGCTTCTCACACCACTTGATAACCGGTGATGGTGTGTTTACATCTCCGTAACTTAGCGTTTCTGTAAAAGAGACCAATAGAATAAGTAGCAGGTTCAACTGGACTAACATTTTCTTCAAAACAGTGCCCCAGCATTGCCGCAGTCTAATGACTGAAACAAGTAAAAGATAAAAAAAACTTGTATATATATATTTTTGGGGGGAGGGGGTCACAATGACTATCTATCTATCTATCTATCTATCTATCTATCTGTCCATCTATCTATCTATCTATCTGTCCATCTATCTAAATATCTATCTATCTATCTATCTATCTATCTATCTATCTGTCTGTCTATCGACCTTCACCACCTACATAAATGTATTTCTCTCCAAATGTTTTTTTTATGCATGTTTAGAAATTATTTTCATGTATAAAATAGTGGTGCCCCAGTATGACCGCAGTTTTAAAGTTGAAACACTGAAAAGAATCAGAAGAATAAGTGGTTGCGTTGGTTGTTTTATTTTTATTGTTACGGTTGTTTTTGCCGTCCATTCACTTACAAAAAAAAAATCCGTTACGACAAGATCTTTCTAGGACGCGTGGTTTCCGTAATGTGAAGAGATTCCGGTATTTAAATAATATTAAATAATAATATGCCCTATATACAACTTAACATGGGTGTCTTGCAAGTATACCGAATACTGCGTTATTAGCCATGAGGAACTCTCTCATATAGGTGCTTTGTGCGTAAAAGCACACAGGTAACCATGTTAATTTGAATATAAAGGTTAATTTTTGATATTAATACTGCTTCCGTCACTAATAATTCATTTTATGCTCTATAGTTATAGGTTGAAAGCCAATAAGAAAATTAATTTCGCATTACGTCAAGATTGTTAGGAGCGCATTGTCCCGTAACGTAAGGGGGTTCCTGTATTTAAACAATAATATGCTCTATAGTTATAGCTTAAAAGCCAGCAATGAAATTAATTTCACGTTACGTCAAAATTATTCAGGAACGCGTTGATTCCGTAATGAGAGGGAATTCCTGTATTTAAACAATATCATCTATAGTTATACCATAAAAGCCACTAGGAAAATTAATTTCGCGTTACGTTAAAGATTTTCAGGAACGCTTTGATTCTGTAACATGAGGGAGTTCCTGTATTTAAATATGCTCTAAGTTATACCTTGAAAGCCAGTAGGAAAATTAATTTCGCGTTACGTTAAGATTTTCAGGAACGCTTTAATTCCGTAACATGAAGGAGTTCCTGTATTTAAATATGCTCTAAGTTATACCATAAAAGCCACTAGGAAAATTAATTTCGCGCGACGTTAAAGATTTTCAGGAACGCTTTGATTCTGTAACATGAGGGAGTTCCTGTATTTAAATATGCCTAAGTTATACCTTGAAAGCCAGTAGGAAAATTAATTTCGCGTTACGTTAAGATTTTCGGGAACGCTTTAATTCTGTAACATGAGGACAGTCTTTATTCAACTGATAATATGCTCTATTGTAGGTTACCTAGTAATTCTTTTCACTATCATGTCACATGCTTCTACAACACGCGACATTATATCATATTTATACAGGAAGTATTTCTTCATACAGAAACTGATAAAAGTGTCGTTTACTTATTTTTTTCTAGTATGTCTCTACTATTTCGTCATACTCTATATTTGACATTAGCTGACGTGTTTTTTTGATTGTTTTGAGGGGGGGTGTTTCTCACTGTAGTCCGTTCAGTTCTATCGTGCAGATTTATCAATGATGAAAGGCGTTTCAGTTGTCACTATCTCATCTTCATCTTTTCTTCAAAGACAAAGTCTGTTTAGTATGGCGATTCTTAACCAGGGTTCATATAAGATTTTGTTGCTACAAGTTAACTGCAACTAATAAGTTATTTAATTTTTTTTTATACAATTCCCAATTATACAATTTTTTCTACAATCCCTGTGGCTGTGTGGTAAATAGCTTGCTTTCCAACCACATGGTCCCGGGTCCATTCCCACTGCGTAACTTAGCGGTTCGGCAAAAGAGACCGATAGAATAAGTACTAGGCTTACAAGGAATAAGTCCTGGAGTCGATTTGCTCGACTAAAGGCGGTGCTCCAACATGGCCACAGTCAAATGACTGAAACAAGTAAAAGAGTAGAATATATAATATGATTTTTTTAAATCATTGAATGGCTAGGATTGTCCATCCGAGTAAAATAAAAATCAAATGGATCCATAGGTAGAAAAAAAATGGTTCAGAAACCCTTTCATGACGGTGGTGTGAGAAACTTGAAGGAAATTCGGTTATTTCTGCCAGGCCAAGCAACCGCGTAAAAACTTCTTTATTGGTTATTCATTATAATATTTATTGTTAGGAAGGCAGCGAGCTGGCAGAAGCGTTAGCACGCCGAGCGAAATACTTAACAGTATTTCGTCTGCCGTTACGTTCTGAGTACAAATTCCGCCGAGGTCGACTTTGCTTTTCATCCTTTCGGGGTCGATAAATTAAGCACCAGTTATGCACTGGGGCCGATGTAATCGACTTAATCCCTTTGTCTGTCTTTGTTTGTCCCTTCTATGTTTAGCCCCTTGTGGCTAATAAAGAAATGGGTATTTCGTCTGCCGTTACGTTCTGAGTTCAAATTCCGCCGAGGTCGACTTTGCTTTTCATCCTTTCGGGGTCGATAAATTAAGTACCAGTTACACACTGGGGTCGATGTAATCGACTTAATCCCTTTGTCTCTCCTTGTTTGTCCCCTCTATGTTTAGCCCCTTGTGGGTGATAAAGAAATATGAATCGTTACTGCGCCGGTCAAAATGCTTAGCGGCATTTCGTCTGTCTTGACGTTCTTTACGAGTCGATAAATTATGTACCATTTGAGCACTGGGGTCGATTACATCGACTATCCCCTATCCCCCAAAATTGTCAGGCCTAGTGCCTATGGAAGAAAATAATATCTACCGGTAGGAAGGCGGCGAGTTGGCAGAATCGTTAGCACGCCAGGCAAAATGCTTCACGACATTTCGTCCGTCTTTATGTTCAAATTCCGTCGAGGTTGACTTTATCGTTCATTATTTCGGGGTCGACAAAATAAGTACCAGTTGAGTACTGGGGCCGATGCAATCGACTAACCCGCTTCCCCGAAATAGCTGGCCTTGTGCCAAAATTTGAAATCAATATTTATTGGTTGGTTAAGGCGGCAAGCTAACAGAATTGTTACCGCACTGGGAAAAATTCTTACCGGCATTCTTTTTTTCAACTTCATGCTCTGAGTTCAAATGCCACCAGGGTGAACTTTGCCTTCCCTCCTTTCGGGGTCGATAAGATAAGTATCAGTTGAACTCTGGTATAAATGTAATCAATTTATTTACTCCTCCGAAACTTCTGGACTTGTGCAAAAATTTGAAATCAGTATTTACAATAGGTTGATTATAAACATTATTTACATTTGACGGATATTTGTCCTCACCTTGTTTGTTATTAACACAACGTTTCGGCTGATAAACCCTCCAGCCTTCATCAGGTGTCTTAGGGAAATTTCGAACCTGGGTTCTCATTCCTAAGGTATTTTTCGATGTTATTATTATTATTATTATTATTATTATTATTATTATTATTATTATTATTATTATTGCCTTTACACAGCTTCTAACGCTGGAGATGTACTTCGGTGTCAGCTGTTCACTACCAGTGAACTAAGGTAACACCTCTTATTTTTCGAGCACCTTCCGGAGTATTCGAGCGGTTCCAAGCAGTGCTGTTTTCTGAAAGTGCTCCACCCTTATTGCATCCCCTATTTGTTCCATGTACTTCTCAAGATTTTTACTCACTGTCCCCAGGACTCCGACAATTCTTGGTACTACTACCACCTTTTTCATCGACCACAACAGCTTAACCTCCCAAGGTAACCTGTCATATCTATCGACTTTTCTTTCTTCCTTATCGCATACCTTGTTATCAGCTGGGCATGCTATATCTATGATCCAGCATAGTTTGTTTTCTTTCTCAATTAAGACTATGCCTTGCTTCCTATTCTCTATCTTATGGTCGCACTGAACCATAAAATCCCATAGGATCTTTGCATTATTATTTTCGATGATACCTTCAGGTTTGTGGTCGTACCAATTTTTTGCTCTATTAAGTCCATACTTGTTGCAAAGTGTCCAGTGGACAAGCCTTGCTATATTGCCGTGGCGTCTCTTAAATTCCTTCTGGGCTAGTGGCGTACATTGGCTAGCAATATGCCATACGGTTTCACCATTTTGTTCACAGATTCTGCACTTATCACTTTCTAGTTTGTTGTGTATTCTGCATTTTATGTAGTTTGTTCTTAATGCTTGCTCTTGGGCAGCACAGATTAGAGTCTCTGTTTCCAGTTCTAAATCACTTTTAGTCATCCACAGCCACCTTTTTGTGAATAATTTGATTGCTATTTCTTGCATGTTAAGCGACCAAATAAACACCCCCTTCAAAGCTCATAGTTATAAATTATAAGTAAACATTGATTTTTTTTTTTTCGTAATTTGGACTTGTTATTTTCTGAGAAAGAAAATATGGACGTCGCTAAGATAAACACGCATGAACTATTTATTGTTTAATGAAGACGAAATTCTAAAATCATTAAAGAGTATGTGTAATGAAAGATGTTTCAATGAAACCTTTCACAAGAATTTCTTGCTATACATTTCAAAACAGTTTTCGTGTTTTATTGTAACTTATAGGTAATTTTAAACCCGAATGGCATACGACGTTCATTGTATGTTTATAACACCAAATATGGGGACAGTCTAAGTGGTGAGGTGTTTTAAACTCTCTTATATACGGTGGTAGGATCTCGTAGTCCGAGACGATTCTGCAGTTCCTTGCTGAAACTGCACAAATGACTGTTTATAGTAATCAAATTAATGTACTGTGCATTAGCTTATTCCCTCCATCAAATCGGTGTTACCTGAACAGGTGCACTGCGTACCACACGTCAGGTGTCGAAGTGATCGCAGAGCAACGTAAAATGAAGTGTTTTGCTCAAGAACAGAACGCACCACCCGATCCAGGAATTGAAACTACCATCTCGCGGTCCTGAGTGCAACATCCTAACCACTAGACCATGATGCGCCATTATACATACATACATACATACATACATACATACATACATACAGACATAGGAACACCGAAAAGAGAAATATGAACATGCCATGCGCATGTGCACACTAGATTCGGAAAACGGCAGAGAATAATAAAAACGAAATGCGCATGTCACATCTCACATTGTCTCGCTATTTTTGTTATGCAGGTAACACCATGTTTCCAGATCCGATTTATTAAATTTTCTTTGCGTTAGCAGAGAAAAGTTATTTGTCTTGTTACAGACGTCCTAGTGTAATCTGAAGCGAAATTAGCTGCTGTTTCTTGCGGGTGGAGTAGCCACTTAGATGCTTCCTCACTGAAATGTAGGAAACGAATAAAGGTATCAAGTGAAGTCAGGTTTTGTGTCTTTACCCATTTGATATGAAAAGCTGTCATCAATTTAATTTAATAACAGTTTATGCTGCTAAAAGATATGCACTCGTACGTTTGTGTGTGTGTGCAGTTAGCTAAACTATTGCAAAAGGTCGACTAGCCATGGTGAGTCGCCATCTTTTCTAGTTCTTCAAAATGCTTAAGCTTTATGCCTATCTCCTATGTGTCAGTGTTTTACTGACAGCATGACAGAATGTTTTCGATCAGCTAGGGTTGCCAACTTATTTCATTTTCCATTTTGAACAGCTTCGTTTCACTTACATCAATGATGCCTTTGGGAAATGCACGAATCCACAACTTTCTTCAGCTCTAAAAGTTTTCCCAGTCTTAAAAACTTCGAGCTCCATGCGTGCGTATGAACAAAAATGTCTTCGGGGTAAATTGTTAATTTCATTTCTTAGCAGTTGGCCCTATATTCTGAAGTTGTGTGCCGTGGCAAGCATGGTTAGTTTTCCGTCTTGCAGTAGTGCAATTTACTATATAAAACTTCTAGCAGTGTAAACTGCTATTAAATTGAATTGTCAAAACCTATCCGTATTCGTAAGAGAGAAAAGATACAAAGCCTGATAGCTTCAGATAAAATAAGTTTACAAAATAATAAATTTTTAACAAAATTATTTTGACAACTGATTTTTACACAAACTGCAATGCTGTTGATTTTCATGTAATGGTGAGTTGCGAGCGTTCATACTTTTCCCAGTGAATTTTTCAATAAAAATAAAGCGAGTCTTGGCAGGAACTGGGTGGGACCAAGTAGCGTAAAGGATTCGTCGAAAACTCACCATAATATGTAGTGTAAGAGATAAGGAAAAGTATAAACATCACAACATTCGTTTCTGTTTCTTATCATCTCTTCTTGGTTACCGTTGATTAAAAACAATCGCTGAAAAAGGACATTTAAAATTTTCCATATCTCTTCTGATGATGAAAATGAGATTTTGGTTTATTTGTAACTAGCAGTATCGCCCGGCGTTGCTCGGGTTTGTAAGGGAAATAACTATATAAGCATTTTTAGAGAGATATAGCCAAAAAAGCCAAAAAATGCATTAAAAATGGAAAACAAATTATGGTAAATTTTTTTTAAATCGTTGACTAATCGTAGACATTTTTAGGGAGTTACTTCCCTTATATAATAGCGAAAAAATGCATTAAAATGGAAAAAAATTATGGTAAATCTTTTTTTAAATCGTAGACTCATCGTAGACGCGCGCTAATACCCAGAAGGGCTCGATATGAATCACGACTATAAGATACCCGGTTTTGGTTAAACTGCACCGCAAAATGTGGGAGTAGTTAGGAATCTAAATCGTAGGAGACAGACAGCACAACCTTACTTTTATATATAAAGATTTCTCTGTTTAAAAATTAACTAACTTGGCCAAACACAGAGATCTCCGCAAGGAGATAGCTTATCTCATCCATAATAATTTGCTTTTTTATGACTTAGAAGAAGGGCAATGCTTATTACCATTTTGCAGAGCCTTTGAAACTGGTAGGAAGAAAAGTAGGAATAAACCACGAGTCTCTGGTATCCTCAACTCAGACACTCGATCTGAATACTTGCATCAGAGTGGATTATGCTAACGATGCATAACGAGAAGTGGTTGTATTAAACCGGGTAACGGATTAAGTCTTCCACCCAAGAACTATTAAAGTTATCCGACAGGCTTTTATCACGGTATCCGTTTACTCAGTTTCACTAACAAAGGTTGCGCCGACCTGAGCCGGTAGTAGAACCCAGAAGCATATGATTACGGGAACTACTTAATTACAAGGTCATGAACAGGAACTGTCATTCTTGAAATGAAAAGTATTCCAGGACAGTCGAATCAAAAATGGCAGCAACAACAAATCTGACAAATATTTTCTATCATCAAGGTGCCCCAGCTTGGCTGCGGCCTTCGGGCTAAAACATTTTTAGGGATTTAAGGATTTAAGGTAATGCTTTAAGAATAACATCTTTTTCATTATCTGTCAAAGAGAAAAGAAAGAGATCTTTGAAATTGTCTTATTTTATATACATATCCTGATTCTCTATGCAGTTTGTGCATGAAACTTCCCAAGAAGGATGTTTTCCGTTGTTATCTTAAATAACTTCCTCATTTATACTAATTGCTCTCTCATGACAAGAGAAACAAGAAGTAATTTTGTTTTTATCTTATCTATAAGCGAACACTGATCTCACCGGTAAATTTTCAGTAACTGATCTATGTAATGTTTGTTTGTAGTCACAGACAAGCTTTATCTAGCAGCAAACCTTATGAGATAGTATTCGTTATAAATCAGAACCGAAACAATATTTTAGGAAGCATTAAATGTTACAAAAAAATGTAATTATACTTGATCAAGTGAAAGCATGACTAAATGACAGACAGAAAGGCAGCAGGCTGTTTAAAGTAACTAAGACAAAAATTTAGTAAGCAGGAGTGGCTGTGTGGTAAGTAGCTTGCTAACCAACCACATGGTTCCGGGTTCAGTCCCACTGCGTGGCACCTTGGGCAAGTGTCTTCTACTATAGCCTCGGGCTGACCTTGTGAGTGGATTTGGTAGACGGAAACTGAAAGAAGCCTGTCGTATATATATATATATATGTGTGTGTGTGTGTGTGTGTGTGTGTGTGTGTGTGTATGTGTCTGTGTTTGTCCCTCTAGCATCGCTTGACAACCGATGCTGGTGTGTTTACGTCCCCGTCACTTAGCGGTGCGGCAAAAGAGACCAATAGAATAAGTATTGGGTTTACAAAGAATAAGTCCCGGGGTCAATTTGCTCGACTAAAGGCGGTGCTCCAGCATGGCCGCAGTCAAATGACTGAAACAAGTAAAAGAGTAAAAGAGTAAAAGAGAGTCAAGTGCATATGTACACACACGCACACACACACACACACACACACACACACACACACACACACACATACATGCATACACCCATGTTACCAAAAACTATAGGTCCATAGCATGCTTGAACGTTATGGACACAATGTACACAGGTTGTCTGAATATGTTTTTTCCAAGGCCACTGACAAATAAATGGTGTGATAACTGATAAACGGGCAGAAGGAAAGAGAGGAGTCTGGAGCTGTGATGAACAGCCTCTCCCCAACAAAGCTGTCCTTAAGGGAGCCAAGCAACATCACCGTAATCTCTTAACAATATGGCTAGACTATAAGGAGGCGTTCGACTCTGTCCCTCATTCGTGGATGATAGAATCACTACACCTTGCCTAAGTACTAGCTAACATATAACAATATTGACCAAGGTTACCGTGGTCTTTTTCGTAGGCTTTTCTTCCCACGGATAAACCTTACTTGCTTTCCCCTTTACACCATACATCATGACACTGTGATACACGATCCCTATTGATCGTTTTCTTTTTCCTTTCCCCTTTTTTCCTCTTTTTTCTTCTTTTTCATTTTTCTTTTCCTTTGTTCCTTTTCCCTTTTTTCTTTTTTCTTTTCCTTTTTTTTTGTTCTTTTTTCCCTTTTACGATCTCTTTTGATCGAAAACCTACGCCACCCTTTTTTTTTTCATCCCCTAAAAGAAAAGCTCTACCTTGTAACTTGCCCCATCTGTGTGCAGCCCTGTGTGGCCAATAAAGAAATTTATTATAGTGAATGCCACTGAAAGACTGACCACAAAATGGTCCACACAGTTATCATTGACTGCTACTAAAACAACACTTATTGTAACAAGCAGAATCACGATAGCTCGTAAGCTATCAACAGGCATATTCCAGGGTGACAGTTTATCTGTAATGTTGTTTGTACTGGTAGTGAACCTTTTGTCAGCCCTGTTAACAAAATGCCAAGGCTGCATGATGGGATATGCAGAAAAGAATGAAATTAATGTCACCCATGCATTTTTATGTTGATGACCTAAAGTTATATTCTGGTAACATAATCAACGTAAAGAATCATTTAGAACTAGTCACAACAAATATCCGTCAAATGTAAATAATGTACATAATTCCTCATCTCTTAAATATAGAACTGAACAATAATAATATTAATTGAGGGTATAAACCCAAACGTAAGTGAATTACTAGTGAATGAATAATGTACTCCATACAGTAAAATGTAAACAAATCTGCTACAATTGATTGTAATATGAATGAACATTTTATGAACCCCAATTCAACTGTAATAACAGTAGAGGTGATTA
This sequence comes from Octopus sinensis, assembly GCF_006345805.1. Lineage (NCBI taxonomy): Eukaryota > Metazoa > Mollusca > Cephalopoda > Octopoda > Octopodidae > Octopus > Octopus sinensis. The sequence goes on along the minus strand of NC_043004.1, from coordinate 102,903,449 downwards.
TAAGGCCAAAATTGTTGGTCGTCTATAATAATAAATGCCAACACGAATTTCTGTGTGTCACTACTCAATGACACTTCTACTATTCCTCATGTTGGAGTGAGAGTAATAGTAGGCATAGAGACGGTGAGGGCAGTAGTAGATTGACAGTTGAGATGGTAATGGGGTGATAGTAATAGTATGAGCTGTAGTTGTGATAGAGGCGGAGGCGACGGTGACGATGTTGATGATGGTGGTGGTGGTGATTTCATAAAAGTTTTAGATGTGAATAAATCTCCACTCTCCTCTTCGTTTTCAATTATATGTATGTATATATATTCCTTTCTACTATAAACACAAGATTTGAAATTATGGTGGAAGGTTTAATCAGTTACAGTGCTTAACTGGTACTTATTTCATCGACCCCTAAATAATGAAAGGCAAAGTCGACCTCTGCGGAATTTGAACATAGAACGCAAAGACGGACAAAATGCCACAGCATTTTGCCCAGCGTGCTAGCGATTCTGCCGGCACGTCGCGTTACACACACACACACACACACACACACACATTACACGCGCGCGCGCACATTGTAATATTATATTAAAATATAATCTATAATATCTTTATAATCTACTAGCAGTATCGCCCGGCGTTGCTCGGGTTTGTAAGGGAAATAACTATATAAGCATTTTTAGAGAGTTATAGCCAAAAAATAGCAAAAAAATGGAAAAAAAAATTATGTTAAATTTTGTTTTAATCGTTGACTCATCGTAGACATTTTTAGAGAGTTACTTCCCTTATATAATAGCGAAAAAAATGCATTAAAATGGAAAAAAAATTATGGTAAATTTTTTTTTAAATCGTAGACTCATCGTAGACGCGCGCTAATACCCAGAAGGGCTCGATATGAATCGCGACAATAAGATACCCGGTTTTGGTTAAACTGCACCGCAAAATGTGGAAGTAGTTAGGAATCTAAATCGTAGGAGACAGACACACAACTTGACTTTTATATATAAAGATATAATCATTTCCCATACTGGCGTGGTTTGGTGAGTTTGACAGAATCCGACTGGGCTAAGAACTGCATAAGGTTCCACCGATTACCTTGGTATGGTTTCTACGGCTCGTTACTGTTCCTCATATCAGTTGCTTTACAGCATGTACTAGGAATTTTTAATCGTACTACCAGTACTAATGCTTGCAAGACTTCGAAACCCCAAGAGATGCAGTTTTACGCTAAAAGATGAGGCGGTTAAAGTTTAGAGAAGAGGCCAGGGGAAAATAATATTCTTGCTGTAAAGGTAGCACATGGCTACTCAAATTGTGGAAGAGAGGACGAAGGGATTTTCGGTGGAGATCGGAGGAAGTGATGATAAAATATTGGTGATGAGACTTTTGTGTGAAGCCTCAAGAAACAAGGTGAGGAGAGGTGAATGGAGAGAGAAGAACCGAGAGTGTGAGCGGACAGTTGTTACAAGAGTGTATGAAAGAGTAAGCGATGGTTAGAATTGGGGAATGGGTGACAGGGCGAATATAATGAAGGACGAATGTTGAATGGATGATAAGAAGTAGGGGAGATGAGGAAGGGTAGTTGACAACTGTAGAGATTGGATAACATTATGGGATGGATGTAGCAAATGGTGGACAAAAGGTGGGGTGACCAATGTTGCATGGGGCTAGAGAGTAGAATAGTAATGACAATACAATTAACAATGGAAGGATGAGAGAAGAGAGAGAAAGAGAGAGAGACAGACAGACAGAAGCAGACAAACAGACAGACAGATAGACAGACAGAAACAGACAGAGTGATGAGTGATTTGGTCGGTTACAAGAGCGTAGGAAAAGGAGAGGTAGTGCATGGGTGGAGTGCGGGGCATTTCTTGGCGAGGAAGGTGAGTTGTTATGGTGGGTCAGGATAGTGGTCGGTGATGGTCAATGTGCAATGAACAAACAGTATTAAAGATGAGAGACAGATATCGAGTGAAATGTTTCCGGGTATTGAGAAAGGTAAGTGGTATCGAGATGAAGGCTGGTGAGATTGTCGAGAGATTAGGGACTGGGCAAGGGGCCTAGTTGTGCATATACTTACATATATACAATACAATACATACATACATACATACGCAGCCGCCGGAACTGTCAATGATATGTAGAATTCCGGTGTCTTTTCAGGTGATTCTCATCTGTCAATGATATAAATACGAGTCTCTTTATGCACCACGATTCCATATGAAGGGTTCTCTCTGGGTTAAAAACGCAGTATTTGGTGTTCTAACGAAACAGCCACGTTAAGTTGAACTTAAAACTATTTGTTGGTGTTAGTATTAGTTCTCTTGCTATTAATTAATTATTCTTTAATAATCGAAAGTGAAATTTGGTTGTTATATTACTACCGGATGTCTTCTATTGAGGAACCTCAAACAAGTCGAAACCACTTTTCTGGTAGCAGACGGTTCTCGTCTGTCAATGATATAAAAACGAGTTCTTTTATACATGGCGAGTTTATATGAGAGGTTCTCTCGGGGTTAATAACGCGGTATTCGGTGTTCTAACAAAATTAGTTATATATATAAGGAGTGGCTATGTAGTAAGAAGCTTGCTTCTCAACCACGTGGTTCCGAGTTCAGTCCCACTGCGTGGCACCATGGGCAAATGTTTTTCACTGTATCCTCGGCCGACCAAAGCCTTGTGAATGTATTTGGTAGACGGAAACTCAAAGAATCCCGTCGCATATATATATATATATATAATATATATATATATATATATATATATATATATATATATAATATATATATATATATAATATTATATATAGTTAATCCAAACAAAGAAAACAAAAAGACAACAATGCAAGGACGTGGAACAAATAAAGTATTATTGGACGCTCATATATATACATACATACATACATACATACAT
>NC_043004.1:102841570-102900445 GCF_006345805.1 Octopus sinensis | reverse complement strand
ATGTATTTGCGTGTATCATTGAAATTATATTAATTCATAATTTATTGATATTATTACATGTGTGTTTGTGTTTGTGTATGCATGTGTAAAATAATGTATACAAGTATTTACTAGGAGAAACAGAGGGAGGGAGCGGAATGAAAAAGGTCGAGAAAGCGGCAGTGTACCAGAAGTGACCGATGCAGAGAAGGGAGATTGTAGAGTGTTATAAGTGAGATAAGGAGGGACATCTGAATTGGGAGAAGAAAAGCCGAATTATTATAAAGAGAGAGAGAGGGAGGGGAAGAGAGAGAGGGGAAGAGAGAGAGGGGAAGAGAGAGAGGGGAAGAGAGAGAGGGGAAGAGAGAGAGGGAAGGAAAAGGAGAAAGAGTGAGAGGAAGGAGGGAAAGAGGGAGAAGAGGAAATTTTAAAGTCTAAGATCAAAGTAGAGAGAAAGAGAGAGAGAGTGTGTGTGTGTGTGTGTGTGTGTTTAAGAGAGACCGGAAGAGAGAAAAACGAGGAAGCTAGAGAGAGAGAGAAATGTAGAAAGACATAAAGAGAAAAAAAAAAATGAGGAAGAACACAATGGGATAAAGAGAGAGAGGACAGACAGACAGCTAATGAGATAAGAGAGAGAGACAGACAGCTAATGAGATAAGAAAGAAAAGGAGTAAGTGAGAAAGAGAGAAAAGTAGCACATTATTACATACATAACCACGCTTATAGTCTCGTAGTGCAATGCATCGTAAGCTTTTAATTTCTTTTACGATTACTTTTACCTGTTAGAACTTTTATCAGCATTCTCTCGTTTTAATATTTTTCTAAATTTCTCTCAGATCTATGTTTTAATCTCCTACACCCCCCGCTAAATCACTTTGTTCTTCCGCTAGACTACTCACATTTGTATACATGCGCGGCGTCGTATATAAGATTTTCCATGACCTGTGCGCAGCCTATTTCACCGGTGTCACACACTGATAGGAAGTCGAAGGCAAATCAATTACGTTTTTCTTTCTTACGCCGGTGTCTCAACTCTTCCTTTGGCTGTATTATGCTTTAATGTGTTAGTCCACAATCGGCAAGATTCCGGGGAAAAACAGTAAGGAGAACGGTTGTGGAGCTTCTGTTCAGGTAAATATATAATATATTTAATATAAAAATATATATTTTTTTAGTTAAACCGTTACCTAGCTTTACTTAACGGTACTTGCTTTCTGCCACATTTTTTTCTTCATATTTCTAAAAATTGCATAGTGTGAATGTCTATATATTGAAGATAATAAGGTAGATTGGGTACAAATTCGTAGTAGACATCGTTGTTTGATTATCTATTGTCTGTTAGTCCTAAATCATCAATCTTAGTTTAGTACACCTAAGTTGTGACTGTCTATGACTATAATATATTCTCACATACTCTTTTGACGGGGAGGATATGAGAATTTTGGCTGCTATATCTAGCAAGTCGAAGTCCCTTGTATATATGCTCCTTGTTCATACATAGTTACAGTAGTATACTGTATTTCTTGTTATCTTTTTTTTCTGTTCAGTTGACGTTACATCATCACCATTTTTGGGATAGTCTTGTATTTCCCATTTCAATAACTCCTGTTACTCAAATACAGATACCTGTATACATTCATTACGCATAATGAGCACAATCACGGTTTGGTGGTGTCTGGCACCGAGCTGTAATCATTCTACTAATATATATATATATATATATCAGTGTGGTTTCATCGATAGCTCAGTTTAATTATTGATTAGCCAGTTGGTGATATTTGCTTCAAAATCTATAGTCTTACGTATGTACATACGTACATTTACTTAGCCATAGAGCACATACATGTACCCCGTTCTGTAATATCCAATCTGTTGTTACAGAGAACACCTACAGCATTATATAATCTATATTATCCCCATAATTCTTACTGACGGAAACATTCGTGTATAAGCAATGACGGGTGTCTGTGTGGTCGCTCGATTTGCTAGAAATAGCAGCCAAGTCCTCATATCATATCATATCACATCACACCATATCGTCCCTCCCTCCTCTTCCTTAAAGGATTCATTAAACAATTCTGTTCTAAGGTCTTAAATGTACAAACGGTCGCGATGGTTACGACTGGAACGCCTTTAATTTGGCTGATATTTCTAGCTTAATCAGTGCTGATTTGGGGCTAAAGAAATACACATAAACGCATTTACACGTTGGCTACAGGAATATATATTATAAAATTCTGATTTCTTAACCCTATCTCACACTCTCAATGCACCCATTAAGCCCGACCTCTGGGTAAGGTCAGTTTAATTGGGTGATTCTAATGTCCAGATCAAAACACAATATATTATCTTCTCTTCACTCAAATCATCCATTGTTCATTGAACTATGATCCAAAACAACAATTATGTTTTGAATTAAACACGCAATTTGAGACTTGAATGTATACAACAGTGTATACATATACATTTTATATATATATATATTTATATTTATATATATACACACATTCGCATGAGTGCGAATATACAGAACATACATGTATACAATTCACATATGCGAAGTGTGTATACATACACACATACATTATATATGTATATATAGTGGGTGTATATATATATTATATATATATATATATATATTTAATATTTAATATTACCTTCTTAAGTAATGAAATATAACTAATTTCCTCAACAGGTATTAATATGTTGTTTTTTTTGTTACTGATTCAAGAACTACAAAAGCCAATTTATCCGTGTATATATATATATATATATATATATATATATATATATATATACACACACACATACGTACGTATTTGAGAGACAGACATGCATATACTTATGTATGTGTGATCGGTCAGATTGTAATTGCTGAAAGCCTCTCTCTCTCTTTCTCTCTCTGTCTACGTAGCCATTTAGCATTATTGATTTCTATTGCTGGCTCTTATTTTTATGAGTACCTAATGTGTGTGTGTGTATACACCCGTACATATGTGTCTGTATGTATATATATTATACATACACACATATATATAATGTGTTTGTACTATCCTCTACTTACAGAGGAGATGAGACAGTGACATATACAGCCCTACACACATGTGTGTGCATGTGTAAACATACTGCAAAACGCAATCGTTATTTCATATTGGGCAAGAAAATCATTAGCATCATTATCATTTAATGTCTGTCTTTGCCACACTCACACTTTTTCTCAATGGAATATTGTCAGATTGTGTCTGTCTAGTCTGACTGTAATGAGCTGTACATCTATCTACCTCTCGCCATGGTGTATGTAACTCACTGTTTGGCTATATATAGACATCTACTACTAAACTCATTACTATGTTCTTATTACCACGATTACTGCTTCTGCTACTACTGTAGCTAACCAATAATGCTGGTGGTGGTGCCATTGCGACTCTTCTGATTCGATCTGTCACCATCTGTAATTTTTTTTTTCTTTTCTGTTTAGTCTCTTTTACTTTCAGATTCTTCTTCCAATGTTAATAGTCCGTTTGATTTACTTTCCTACTATTCTCAGTATATTTAAAAAAAAAAAAAATCGCCACACTATTGATATTTTGGTAATGGAAGCGGTAGATGAAAGGGAAAATATAATTTACTTCCTGAACAAGGTTTTAAGACATCACAGTATTTTCTATATGGTTTGTCATCTCATAGAAGACCATCTTTGGCCATCTCTTTTGTTCTGTTAGCTTTGTTATAATAACTGAAATAATTGTAATAACGTTTAACATTAGTTATTTCAGAGATGGTTTTGGTTACATGGCTCTTCACTAGTAGCTTCACCTCCAGCTCTTGTACAGAACCCATTAGAACGCATTTCGCATTAAGCTCTCTGCCTTCATCTTTTTTTCCTTTATAATCCAATGTAGCAAAACGGTTGTGCTGTTAAATTTTTATTCAACGTGTGTAATATATATAAATAATACTGTTTATGTCTTTTAATCTCGTTGAAATCGTCAGTTGCCTCCTATTATCCGCCTTGTTCTGTTGTTGCACCAACTACGCATGGACCAGTCGCCATTATTTCATCACATGTCGTTTTACAATTTTCCCCAATCTACGATCCTTTGGCGGTGGCGGCGAATTCTATTTACGTCAACCCTCTCTATCGTTATTATCTGTTTCTTGATTAATGAAATGCCTAAATAAATAGCTAACCTAAATTTATTTGCTGTCATCGTCACATACTCCAGAGCTATAATAGTGCGGGGGATGATAGTCTAAAATACAAGTTAATCACCTCCAATTATTTTATATTGTGTTAACCAATGCCTTTCTGACGTTATGCTTAGCATCATTTCTGAATTTTCTGTACGTTTTATCTCTCGATTATTACTAACTGCCCCTCCTCTCTCGACAGACATTCCTTTATGGTTAGATCTACGTGGATTAAACCAGCTTTATTTCATTATTTCTAACACCATTTTGTTAAATCTGTATCAATGCCAGCTCACTTTGTTTGGGCTGAAAGCTGGAGGCAGGTGGATGAATAAATCGCTGAAGTATTAAACACTTGAAAATGTTAAGTTTCGTACTGCGTGTAAACTAGTTTAGGTATATACGTCCCCTTTTACAGCCTTGTACTAATGTCTCTTTGCCATCCCCACTTCAAAATTTAGTCTCCCTCTTCAGCACCACTTAAGCTACCCAATGAAGAAACATTTTTTCTTACTGTCTATTGTTAGAAGTTATGAATGAGATCCAACTGGTCTCCTTGCCTTCCTGTCCTAATTTATCTTCTACGAATCCCCCCTTGCTCCATATCCTCACCAACCTAGCTTACTATCATCGGTGTTTTTATGTGGGTGTTAAAGCTGTCTCCCTCTGCATGGTTTTTATCAATTGAATTGCCCTCCCTAACTGACAGACCTCCTGCTGTGTGAAAGGGTCTGCTTAAGGGCAAATACTTCGACTGTATCGTTTTAGAGAGCTCCCTTAATAATAATAATAATAATAATCAGGATTATTTTACAATATTTAATTAGTCCATCGCCTGCAGTAGCAATCTGAATAGTAAAAGTTGCCTGTCTGTTCTCCATGTCTAATTAGCTGATGATATAAAGTAATCCTCATTTCAGCTTACAGCAGTGTGTACCGTGTGCACCTCGCTTACTACGGCTTGTAAGTGAAGGTAGAATTTGTTAGCTTGTTCGAGGAATATACCTCCGTTAATTGCAATCTTTGTTTCCTTGACAACGAAGCTGCTACAACCTGTAAAAGTAATTTGTTACTCAACAGGCAATGCATGTTTGTTGATTCCATAGTTGGGTTTCTTTAACACTGCTACTAGAGGTTCTGTTACATCATTCCACTGTTACTATTGTATCTGGCAGTAATGATGTCGATTGCTATTAAACCCCCAAACAAGAATTGGACCCCCTGTCTGATTGACACATGTTTATTGTTTAGTCCCCTAAGGTCAATCTGATCGAGCAGGCCTATTGATCAAAGCATTCTGATCGTGTTCATCATCCCACCTTTTTGTATATCATGGACTAGAGACAGTAGGATGTAATTTGAGAGAGAGATAGCTAACACTTCCAGCAATAATTCAGATCCAGAAGGCGGCGAGCTGGTAGAAACGTTAGCACACCGGTCGAAATGCTTAGCTGTTTTTCGTCTGTCTTTACGTTCTGAGTTCAAATTCTGCCGAGGTCGACTTTGCTTTCATCCTCTCGGGGTCGATAAATTAAGTACCAGTTGTGTACTGGTGTCGATCTAATCGACTGGCCCCCTCACCCAAAATTTCGGGCCTTGTGCCTTAGAGTAGAAAAGAATAATTCACATCCAGATAAGTAATACTTCTGTCGATTGGTATTAGTTACTGAAATTGTTCATTTATGGTTGTCGTCTGTTTCCAAATAATATTGTAACACAATATGCCAGGTTAAACTTCATCGAGCAAACGAGAGCTTCTGAGAGGTTGCCTGATCTGCTAAAAGATAGCAATTCGTACTTCTGTCTCATTCACTGCTAATATATAGCTGACTAATCAAGTCTTATCTCTATTTAGGCCCATCCGACTTGGTCATAAACGCATAGTGTGTATTCGTCACCCATAGTCCCTTACTAATCACATTTCAATCTTTTCTTCCTTCTTAGAGACGTGAGTCCTCAGAAATTCTTCGCCTACCTTTTGTCTAATAACACCAGCCATGTTGATGTCACTATGCCTACAAACAAGATCATTAAAACATCAAAAGGAAGGACACCTCGAATGGCGTAGTCTTTAAGACATTAGCAGACAGCCATTGCTGGGGCACTTTTGTTGGCCAATCTATTTAATCGGGTCAGCCTGATGAATATTTATGATCAAGTTGGCTTTGAATTTGGTTAATACACATTCATGTTGTTTAACCTCGGTCAACTTAATCGAGCAGTTCTATGGTCTGTCGTTTCAATTGTGTCCCTTTTGTATATCATTGTTTATTGTATTCTCTTTTTGCTAACCCAATACGGGGTGGGATATATGCAAAATACTTCGAGACATGCGCTGGTTCATGTGTGTGCGTGCGCGCGCACTATTGCTAATTGTTTTAAGTGCCTCTGTCGTCGTGAGCCGACAGAGAGACCGCTCTGCCTCTTGATCCTCAGGAAGCATCCAGGATGTGATAACTACAGGGGAAAAAGGGGGGTTGTACCAGCCCCCTGGAGCAACTTGAAATGAGCCGTTTTGCTCAGTAGGTGAACAGCTTCAACACCTAAAATAAGAACGCCGACGGTAGTAAACTGTCGATGAGGAAATGGAACGAAGGACAATTCGTACCAGATAATTAGCAGAGCAATCGAAGCCCGCTGCCTTAATCTAACTGCAATGCCACGTGCCTGTGTGTGATGGATATGTCTACAAAACATAAAGTGAGACTTATATTTTACTCTTTTTAAATTGTGGCATTTCTATCGAGTAATCTTTTTATTATTTCATTCACACGTTGAATAATAAACCTTAGCGGGATGTTTATTCTACTGTAATTTGTGTGTGTGTCTAATAATGTCCACCACTCAACTTGGCACCTCGGCTTTTCAGATCTTAAGAGGGGTCATACTCAATCTTATTCCTTAGATCCATGCTAAATAGTTTCCGTACTTTCTTCCGTTGGAGCGTTTGGTTGTGTTGCTATTTGGAATGGTTTTAAGCCTGCGAGTGTTTAGTAGGCGTTTTTTCTGTTTTCCTCTTTGTATCAGTGTTTATATACTCAGCTCCGCATGTTATACATCACATTGTGTTTCCAGTAATTTTTCGTGTCCCACAATCGGTTCACTCTGCAGAATGTTGATCGTTTCGCCTTAGAATTGTTGCTTTTTACTACCCCCACTTAATCACAATCAGTCTTCGGTTTCATGTCTTACTTTGGCTAAATTCTAAACCATGTGATTTCGGACAGTAGTTTAAATATAATTTCTATCCGACCTCTGACCCCCCCCCCCATGTTGCTAATTTTTTCGTTCTTTACTAGCCAGCCAAGCATTGAATTCGTAGCAGTTCTTTTTGTTGCATATAATTATCAAGTTTACTTTAGTACTATTAGCGTAACAAATCTCTCTTTCTCCCTCTCTCTCGGAAGCTGTTTATAAACTAGAAAAACAAAAGATAGAACAGTGTGCGAGTTGGTCAGAGAAGCCTGTTGTTTTAGTGCCAGATCAAAAATGTTCCAGTCAAGACCATCCCATCTTGTTCCAGATGAGATCGGTTTCTTAACACATGGTCTAAACCCTCGCTATATGTATAATGGGACTTAAGGTTTTCGCCAGTGGTTTTAGCAACGTGGGACGGTTTTTACCTCTGGTTACAACTGCTCCGAGCCACGACCATCGCATCCTTTTATTTTATAAGGCAGTGGACTATGTATAGTATCTTTAGTTTTGCAGACCGAAAAAAAAAATGTGGAAAATCTTATTTTTTATAGCAAGCCGATTGAGAGTTTAGATAATCTCATGTAGGCTGGGACAAACTGGTGTTCTCCGGTATCTTCGTTATATCTGCTAATTTTACCAAAATCATTTTATTGTTATTTGAAACAGCGAGCAACTGTTGTTTCTAATTTTATACTGATGACTTCACTTTCAGTTGATTAGTGTGACAGTCAAACCAACATTGACTTTTATCTCTGGTACCACACGTGGCAACCATCTCCACCACCACCTGCTCACATTATTAACTGTCGGCCATGTTACATTGTTTGTGTGTGTGTTCAGTTCTGATCGTGTCGACTAACAGACAGTCAGAAGCGTTCCGACCATGACAGTCTTCTCTTTTGTTTTTCTAGGACCACATTGTCCAATATGTCCCGTTTAAAAAATTAATAGGCTTCGATTTTTAGGAGATTTTAGCTCTTGTTTCAAGCAGCTCGAGCGAATGCTTAGAGGCTTTGTAAATCTGTGTGGAGAGAATGAGAGAATATACTCATTATTTATTCCCTTATTCTCCATTATTTATTCCCTTATTCTTCATTATTTATTCAGTCGAGACGAGAAATATGTTTGCTCTATGTTTATTATTATTATTATTATTACTATTGGTTCTCTAGTTTCTCACCTGTTTCTACCTTTCTTCTTTGCCCACGTATTATTAATGTCTAAATCGGAATTGTGACAGTTTAATAAAAAAAAAAACAGCCTTTTAATTCTCCCCTAATTGGTCACCGTCGTTATTTGGTAACATTTATTATTTCCAGTCTATAACAGAGTTGATGAATAGAAAATGTTTCCTTCACTGGATTGCAATGTGCTTCGTTTGTACACTTATATGATATGAACTTTTAATCTTAGGCAGTGCAAACCGTGACTATTGTCACCTCTTTAAATGTAGACAGAATTGAGAACCGCATTATCCTTAATGCATCCCTCTTTTGAAGACTTGTATGTGATTTAGGGGAGATTTGACTGCTATTTCTTCAGGCAGTAAGTTTTATGTGGCCTCTCAACCAGTTAGAAATAGCAGCTAATTCACTACGAAGGAGTAATTAATAATATAAAAGAAATATCTAATGTTCAAAACATGTCTCTTTCAGAAAGTGCTTCATCAAAATAGAATAAACCGGCTTTGCTTGTTGCTTATGAAATTTCCAGTAGTTTTGTCCTGTAAAACACATCATTTATGCTGCTGGACACAACGATGGTCTGCTAGTTTCTGCTGTCCAATGCCTTACCTCCTCTCTGGCCATTGCCAGTCTCTGCAACCCTCTACTATTTCTCATTGATTATATTGAACAGTTTATAGTTAAATGGGCATTGAATAACCAGCTTTTCTTATCAAAAATATCCTTTTATGTACATGCGTCGGCATTCAACAGTCATCTGTTGCTTACATATATTTATTATCATTATTATTATTACTATGTCCGAGTAAAGCCCTGATTCTAGAGTCTATGCTGTAATTTTTAGTTTCGTCTGGACTGAAGCTGTTGTGACGGGTGAGTTGCTTCAAGGTTGGTTTGAAATTGATTTAAATCGAAGCCTTATGATTATCGAGAACTGTAAATTGAAAGTTCATAAACTGAGGATTTTTCGATTCACCCTAGAATATATTCACTGATGTCCTTGGGGGGGGGGGCTTTATCTTCCCTGCTCCTGGAAAGAAACCACTATCCACCAAGTTGTAGGGGTTTATTACTTCGCTGAATGCTTCAATCTTATAAAATCATTCGTAAACGTTCTAACATCGACTGCTTTCTACTGCGTGACATTTCTAGAAATGTATTTATTCATTACCAGCTGACCGTCGTACACCCCGCCTCTCTCTCTCAATACCCTGAAGAAGGCAGTGCGTTTAGATTATGTCTTTGGCATTGGGCATTTTATCCCTCTCCATAGTAAGGCTGTTTAATGTGTGTGTGTGTGTAGTCTGGATTTTGTGTGTACAATCCAGTTAATCTGTATTGTATTTATTGTCAGTCCGACTGAGCTTTGTATGTTCAAGTCGTTTCTGATTGGGTTGTGTAGTGTGTGTCAATCTGATTAACGTTTCTACCTTGGTTGTGTGTCAAGGTGACCATATCGATTTTTTTTTAATACACACATTCGTTGGCACACATTGTCTTGTTATGAAATTGTGTTGAGTTCTTCCTGTTTCTCTACCTTGCAGGCAATTAGCTTCAACACAAGTTCTCGGCTAAGATAATGTCAGATAGCCATGGCTGTTTTAGTCGCGTCCATCTGTCTCGGAAATTCTTGGATGGAGAGAAGCCATTTCTGAAGACATTGTTATTAGTGTCTCGGTGTATGTGTTGTGTACGTATTCGTTTCTCCGAAAGTTCATGTAAATGCGTGAAACAAGTCCACCGCAATCTCTGGTTTCACAGCAGTAGATAATGCCGCATATGACTAGTTGTAGTAGCTGTGGAGAGTTTTATTTCTTTTACATCGTCGAAGAACCTGGAAACGCTTTACTCGACTATTCTACCTCTGCCTTAAATGAAATGGTATTTCAGGTTCCAGCCTGATCTCTTTCCCAATATTAAAGCACTTATCTCAGCTTTTGCTGCCATGTGCTTTCCGAATGGTCTTCCTTTACACATTCTGTGATTATAAATACAACTTATTTACTATAGTTTTTCTCTTTCTGCCTCCGTGTTTTGCCTGTAGTACTAGCTAATCCTTAGTCACAAGGTTGCCTATTTAAAAAAAAAAAACGCTTTATCTAGTATCAATCAACTCGTTATTTAATTATTTGTGACTAGCAGTATCGCCCGGCGTTGCTCGGGTTTGTAAGGGAAATAACTATATACGCATTTTTAGAGATGTAAAGTATAATAGCCATCTCAATATGGCTAACCACAAAGGGGGGGAGGCTGTTACTGTAGCTTTTTACGTTCTGAGATTTAATAAATTTTTAGAGAGTTACTTCCTTATATGCCAAAAATGCATTAAAAATGGGAAAAACTGATGGTAAATTTATTTTTAAATCGTAGACTCATCGTAGACGCGCGCTAATACCCAGAAGGGCTCGATATGAATCACGACTATAAGATACCCTGTTTTGGTTAAACTGCACCGCAAAATGTGGGAGTAGTTAGGAATCTAAATCGTAGGAGACAGACAGACACACAACTTCACTTTTATGTATAAAGATGTCTGATTGTAGAAATAGACAGAATTTTATTGAATAACATAGTTCTTTTATATCTTTACTATGTCAATTTTTTCTCATTCCTCTCCTGTCGATAAAATAAGTCGTGCACTGAGGGTCGAGTAAAGTTAACTTGTACCCTTGTGCCAAAGTTGGAAATCTTTCAGAATATGGAAACTAACTGCTGATTGCTGAAATGAATGTCCATGATAGTATTAGCTTTTTGTTTTAATGCTTTGATTGTGCCTTTTGGTTATTTTTCTCATGTGTTACGTGTTCAACTTGTTTAAAATTCAATTGCATCTGTTATAGTTTTGTAAATAACAATAAAATGATTCTATCCTGAATTTTCTAACTTGTTTTATTCTTTTGTGTTTTTGAACACTTATCTCTCTATCTCAGGTTCAAGGCATTATTCAAGTGATATTGACAGCATAAACATAAAAGGTTTGATAAAAAAAATATTTGTATAACTAGGGTCAAAAAGCACCATCCGTCCGTAGCCATTTTCCAGCTCCGTCTGGCACCTGTGCAGGTGGCACGTAAAAAGCACCCACTACACTCGCGGAGTGGTTGACGTTAGGAAGGGCATCCAGCCGTAGAAACACTGCCAGATCAGACTGGGCCTGGTGCAGCCTTCTGGCTTCAGACCCCAGTTGAACCGTCCAACCCATGCTAGCATGGAAAGCGGACGCTAAATGACGATGATGAAGTTTCTTTTGGCCCTTTACTCCGTCCTTATCAAATCACATTTTTTAGAGCCAACAACATTCACAAGTTGAAAGCTCTCGATCTGCTAAATTTAACTACCAAGCCTCCTAGTGTCTTTAAAAATGGAGGAACACATTAGATAAAATAGTTTGATGAAGAAAGACAGAACTGTTATGGCTAGATTGCCTTTTGTCAGATCTGCTTCTTCAGATATGACCTGGGTCGAAACAATGACCATCAATCAAAATTTGTAAGTTTTCAAAATGATTGTGTATACTATTACGTTAGTACTCTTAGTACCACTTAGAAGCGTGTACATGCTGAATTTGCACTGCCCGTTTCTTACCCTACCATCCTATTACTGGGTCCATTGCTGTTTTTCTTTCTGTAATTTTGAATAGACCACTTGTTGCTCTTCCACTGTTGATGGTTGGAATTTCAATTTTTCAATAGCAACAGCTTGTTCAAGTATGATAAGGTAGGAACAATGGTTACACAAAGTAACAGTGTTAGGGTCCATAGCGTGTTTCCGATAAAAGTTTTGTACAGGGTACTTTCATGGTATCTCAGTAAACCAATGTAATTAAACCTAGAATATAAAATATTTTCTACTTTTGCTTTATGTAAATATTGCTTTTTAAAACTATATTTTAAAGATCTAGTTTATATTCATTGTAGTAGTGTTATAGTTGTAAGTTTCAAATGAATTAGCTGAGAGTGATTTTTAGAAGTTAGCATTGATATTGTGAAGGAATTTTGTAGATGTGTATTTTTCCTTTTCTTCTGCCACACTTACCTCATAAGGTGGCAATTACCTAAAATCTAATGACTTAGGCAGTACTGCAGATTTAAAAGCAGCAATAGTTTTTCATAAGGCATAGGTCTTAATGTGAAAGACTTATGCCTTATGAGGCATAAGTCTTTGATGTGTAAGTGGGCTAGGAATATGGAATATTGGGAAGACTTTGGTATTTTCATGAAGGACTGTGTTGAATACATAGTAATAGTTTATATGTAAAGTATATATGCACGATTATCATATCAAGTAAGCTATTTCAGAATATTGTGCAATCACAGTTTTAATATTATCTATTAAAACAAAATGTAGGCAGTGATTTCAATTGTGAATTATCAGGGAAATGCACTCACTTTGTATTTGTCTTATTGTTTTGTAATCTTTATCAGAGAATAGCATAGCCAGTGAAAGAAACCAAATGTACCGTGCTGTGTGTGTGTGTGTGTGTGTACATATATATATATATATTATATATATATATATAATATATATATATATATTATATATATATATATATGTATGTATACATACAGCATGACTTATGAATCAGTTTAGCAGACAATTTTGTTGGGATTCGTTTGTGAGATGTAGGGGAAAATGAAATATATATACTTGTAATTTTGCTTTTGCTTGAAAGTTGATAGATTTGGTAACTTCCACATCTCTACCTGTTTGTATTTTCCATACTCTCTGCAGCTTCTGTACTTGCCATTTACGCACGGCCAAAGCTCTCTATTCATCACCAGGCACCAGGTGGTAGTTGGGGCTTAAAGACGAAGGAAAAGATGGAACTTCTGCAGCAGCTAACGCAAGACGTGATGAAATATCGCTTTACTTTTTGACTAGGCACAAAAGTCCTCTCCAAAAAGCTTAGTAGTGTAAGTGAAGTGAATTCTATATGGTTTCAGTTTGCTGGAAGCTTACCTCTTTCCCTATGGTGTTCACCATGGTGGTAGTGGATTGTTAATTAAGATACATAGCTTACAATAGATTCCTATTGTGAGTTATGTAGCTTTTATTTCTCTCAATCAACCATTTTGTTTTTATATATACATTGTAAGAAATGAATATTGTTTTTTCTAAACATCAAATAGAATTATTTTGGATGAATTTTCTTTATTTCTGTAAAATAGTGTCTATAACTGACTCATTAATAATACTTGTTCTAAATTCTTAGATGGATTAATATCAACAACAGTGAAGTCTTCTCCCCCTCCACTCACAGCATAGTATTTCTGATTAGATTTTTCACAATGAAATTCTTTTTTCTTTCAGATAGTATCTCTAATTATAACCTCAGTCATTTATTTTATTAAGTTAGACTTAGTAGTTAAGAAGAGGTAACCATGTGCAACTGAAATGTAATTCACAATCTACAAGATAGTTCTATTCTATTAAAATTTTACATAGCTTGTAGCCAAAACTAACCAAAGCAAGAGCTTACGAGTTTGCTTGATCTGCTAGAAAGATCAGTCAAATCTTAATTATATCCTGCCATCTCAAAAACGAAACTGTATATTGAATGATGTGGTCCTAAATGTATTATTACACACACACGCAAAAAAACAATCAAGGCCAAATCTCGCATTTTTTTACCTGTTAGACTGCAGCCATGGTAGAGCAACACTTTGAAGAGTTTTAATTTAATTAAATAAATTCTAGTACTTTTATTTTCCCTCGTTGTCTTAGAATTCTCTCTGATCATTTTTGATATGTGCAATCTCTTCCTTCTGTTCACTTCATATATATATATATATATATACTCACACATCATCCTTTGTTTGTCTTAGTAGAAACTGGGAATCCTGCTTTTCTCCTAATTCTCTCTAGTTTCCAATTTCAACAAAGAAGCACTATTGGTTTAAGTTGCTATGGTAACTGTAATAGCTAGTCACACCAAGTAAAATATTAGCAATACATTTTAATGATATTAAACTATTGCTTACTTCATTCTACTTGGTAGTTTTCCAGTAAAAAATATAATGGTTTTATAGCTTAAACATCTATGTATGTGTGTGTACATATATATACACCCACGCATGCATACACATACAATGCATGCTAAAGTTGACACTAGAGTTCTGTGCAACCCTGTGGTTTATCAGATCCTGTCAAAGCATCCAACCTATTTCACTATTATACACACACACACACACACACATGCATCATCCCCTTTCTGTGTCTTCATTCATTGTTCTCTCTCCCCCTTCTGCTGCACCTTATACCTATGACTGTCAGTACCCTTTCTGAGCCACTCCTATACATCTCAATTCTGCCCCATCTCTAACCATCTTTCTTCACACTCTATTGAAGCATCCTCCTGCCCATTCATCCTGTCCAATCCCTTGTACCACTTCACTTACCTTCATCTCCACTGTACCTTGAAAGTATGTCCAACACTCTCCTCCACTGCCATCTTCCTTTCACTTCCAACTGGGGTAGCCATGTGTTTTCATCTAAAGCAAGACACCCATCTCTATTGCTCTTTTATACTTAAACCTCTGATCAACTGGCACAAAGCCACCTCCTCCCTCAATACTACTCCCACTCCTTGTCATGTGAGTCTTTGTCTTGCAAGTTACTTTGTGACTCCAGTGGTACTGGTGCCATGTAAAAAGCACCCAGTACATTATGAAATGGTTAGCCTTAGGAATGGCATCCAGCCATAGAAACCATGCCAAAATAGACAAAAGAGCTTTGCACTGTCCACTGGCTTGCCAACTCCTGTCAAAGTGTCTAACCCATGCCAGCATGGAATGCAGATGTCAAATGATGATACTACTGCCCATAACTTGTTTAGGTAGAACACTAAATGCATTAAAGTTGGTACAAGGGACCCTCATCAAATCTAACTTTCAATATTTCAGAAAGATTGCATGGTTAAGGTTTCACCTAAGAACTTTTACTCATTTTATTTCTTTCGCAGCTCTTTAAGCTATTAATTAATGAGTTCTTGTCCTATAAATGTTCATACTTTACATTGTATTATGTGAAAAATAGATTTGTATTTTCAAAAATATTTCATGTATTTCTCATCACAGTTTTACTATTTCACCCACCTTGTGGTTGTTCAATCCAGTGCTCTGTAGTACTGTTGGCAGAGGCCATTCAGTTGCAATAATTCAAGCCATGTCTCCAGTCTGAAGATAACTTCCTCCTTTCTTTCTACCAATCTTGGGAGTCCTTGAACAATTAACAGTCAAGAGCACTGCTCTTCCCTCCATGACTAATTGGGGCGGAAAATAATATATAGCTTATAGGATGAGAAGTTGATTATAGTTATTAATTCGAAATATTTTACAAAAATGACCATTCCATTAGTTATATCTTCAGTGGCATACATATCGTTACTTAATTTTGCTGTTCAAGCAAAAGAACTGCATTTTTACGCAGGGCTGATTTGACTGTCCTTCCTATTTACTCCTTGAGCTGAGAAGTTTGAGTTTAATTAAAATAATGAATGTATGTGTTTAGATTGAACAAACCTATGTGTGATCAAAAGCCTTGGCTGCTAATTCCATAGGTATACACATTTTTTCGAGTTCAAGGAATTATTTTGTCTGTTTATCTTCGTGATGTTTCATGTTGATGCCTTAGTATAACTAGTGTCACCTTACAAACAAATTTAGTATATAGTGTTTTAGGTTCGAAACAAATGTGACGTTTATTTTCTGAGTAAGACACTACAGATCCTTTGTCTACTGTGTTTACAAACTAGTTTGTAGGAGTGGCTGTGTGGTAAGTAGCTTGCTTACCAACCACATGGTTCCGGGTTCAGTCCCACTGCGTGGCACCTTGGGCAAATGTCTTCTACTATAGCCTCGTGCCGACCAAAGCCTTGTGAGTGGATTTGGTAGACAGAAACTGAAAGAAGCCCGTCGTATATGTGTGCGTCTGTGTTTGTCCCCCTAGCATTGCTTGACAACTGATGCTGGTGTGTTTATGTCCCCGTCACTTAGCGGTTTGGCAAAAGAGACGATAGAATAAGTACTGGGCTTACAAAGAATAAGTCCCGGGGTCGAGTTGCTCGACTAAAGGCGGTGCTCCAGCATGGCCGCAGTCAAATGGCTGAAACAAGTAAAAGAAAGAAAGAATAAAAGAATAGTTAGTTTTTTAAAACTTAGTATGGCAGTATAATTCAATAAAACATTTTACCATATTATACTGCTACGGACACCAAAATGTACTGATGGCTGGTATCTGTTAACTACTTTATACTTTACGTCATTGAAACTAAACAGTACGACCAACGGGCTTATTAATTGATGATGGTGGTGTGATTCTATAAGATAAAACGTAAATATAAAATGTGGGTTTCTTTTGCTTTTCTATTTACCCTAATGTATCATTTATGATTGTTAAACATAAAGATAAGTATATCTACATAACTGAATAATACTTGTCTAATTAAGAGTTGCTTGCAGAGTTTACAGCTGCTTTAAAAGCTATGCAGTGTTTAACATTGACTCAACTAGTAAAATAAATAACTTCACTGTCCTCTCTACCTTTTAACATTATATCAGTTTTTCCGTGTCTTTCTGGCTACTTACAGTTTAGAATATTGCTCTGTCTGTTTTCCTAAATTCTGTCATAACATCATGTTTATATAATTGGAGTGTATATATATATAAAATAAAATTTTTGATCACAGCAACTAAAATGGTTGATATTTTGACATTAGTTTAAACTGATGGAAGCTTTTTCATGTATATTTATATTTTTAGCATTTTTATTTACCTGCATCTTGATTACAAGAATTTTTTTCTTTCTATTTTTCATATATATATATATATATATATATATATATATATATGTACCCATGAATAGGCGCAGGAGTGGCTGTATGATAAGTAGCTTGCTTACCAACCACATGGTCCTGGGTTTAATCCCACTGCATGGCACCTTGGGCAAGTGTCTTCTACTATAGGCCTCAGGCCGGCCAAAGCCTTGAGAGTGGATTTGGTTGATGGAAACTGTAAGAAGCCCATCGTATATGTGTATATATATACATATATGTTTGTGTGTCTGTTTGTCCTCCCAGGATCGCTTGACAACCAATGCCGGTGTGTTTACGTCCCTGTAACCTAGTAGTTCGGCAAAAGAGACCGATAGAATAAGCTCTGGTCTCGATTTGCTCAACTATAAAGGCGGTGCTCCAGCATGGCCGCAGTCAAATGACTGAAACAAGTAAGGAGTAATGGTCAAATTTGATATACTGACAGATTATAAATGATTCTGACTTTAACCTTTGGCAATTCATGACTGTGTTTCTAATGAAATTCGCTGTCTATATACTTCAATTACTTTTGGAAATGATATAAAAGCAACTATGGAACATAATTTATAACATTAAACTACAGCAGGTTTTAATTTCCTATAATCATTTTTAAAACTGCAAGTTTTGTACTTTAAAAACAGACGTGATGTGGGATAATTCTTTGGGCCAGTTCCCATTTTAATGTATTTTCTTGTCTTTTTTCAGGGCGGCTGTTCTGGTCTTTATTACATAGAAAATCCCGAAGGCTTCTGCCGTTTCAAGCGGAAATTCAACTTCAACGCAGAGCCACCGTGGGATCCCAGCTAGCATCGGCTGAGTGCAGGTGTTCCTATTGGCCAGGTAAGATGCTATATTACACATTTGTTGTTTGAGATGTTTTATTAGTAAATCAAGGGTTTTCAGACTTTTCATTTCATCATTTATAATTTTTCTACCTCGTTTTCTTCATACTTGTAACGAAACCATGTTTTCACATTTGTAAATAGATCTTTAGGGAACCTGAGGGAACCTGTGGAAGAGGCAGACCCAGGAAAACCTGGGACGAGGTGGTGAAGCACGACCTTCGAACTTTAGGTCTCACTGAGGAAATGACTAGAGACCGAGACCTCTGGAAGTGTGCTGTGCGCGAGAAGACCCGGCAGGACAAGTGAGTCCATAACCCGTGGCCTTCTACATGGGATGGAGCCAGCCTACGTATGCATACCTTCCCTTCTTGGGACACAAAACTCTACTTGTGAAGACGTGATGAGGCAAGTGAGGATCAGAATCGAAATCGATCAATGGAAATTGCGGATGTGCTACCAGTGCTGGTGGCATGTCAAAACTCTGCTTGTGAAGACCCGTTGAGGCAAGTGACGATCAGAATCGAAATCGATCAATGGAAATTGCAGATGTGTTACCAGTGCCGGTGGCATGTAAGAGAACTTTCCATTTCACGACCGTTGCCAGCACCGCCCTGTTTCGTGTCCGTTGCCAGCCTCGCCTGGCCCTCGTGCCGGTGGCACATAAAAAGCACCATCCGTTCGTGGCCGTTTGCCAGCTCTGTCTGGCACCAGTGCGGGTGGCACGTAAAAAGCACCCACTACACTCACGGAGTGGTTGGCGTTAGGAAGGGCATCCAGCCGTAGAAACACTGCCAGATTTGACTGGGCCTGATGAAGCCTTCTGGCTTCACAGACCCCAGTAGAACCGTCCAACCCATGCTAGCATGGAAAGCGGACGCTAAACGATGATGATGATGATGATGATCTTAATGAGATTATTGCAAAATGAATGAGATCATTGAATCTCTCACTTAACTAAAGCATATAGATTTATGTGTATGTGTGCATGTATACCTCTACCTCCACACCAAACAATTTATGTATGTCTGTCTGTGTTTTTATATATGCAAATAAAAGGCAATGATTTGGTCTAAGCATACCAGCCAAAATTTCAAATGAGATCTTCAACTTAATAACTCAATATATATACTCTATGTAATGTATTGAACTCTGATCTATTTAATTGAGCCTCAGTCTACTGTAAAGTCATATAAGTATTTATGTATATATACAGATACATCTGTACACATATACATACTGCGCACATTAACTGATATACATAGCAATAAATGTAGACACTCCTACACAGGCAGATACACACTCGCACAGTTGTATAAACCCTCGGGTGGAACTTGGTCACAATCAACAAATTTTTATATGTATGTATATATCTCACCATCTTTTAACGTCCATCGTATCGCTCCAATACACCACAACATTTGAACTTTGAACTTTTTTGTACTTTCTGCTTTTTATCTCTCTGTCTGGCATTTGCCATGATAGATCGCTGGCCACTACACATTCTTTTTTTTTCTCTCTCTGTTCCTTTCTGTGGAAGAGCATAGGCTCGAAACATTAAAGACTTTTTCACTTCCCAAGCGTTAAACTAATACATCTGTTTGTTGTCTACACTACCTGTCTTCGTCTTTTGTTTTTTGTGGGGGGTTTTTGTGTGAATTCTCCCTATATATATATACACACACACACTCATACGTGCACAGACTGTATCTCATGAGACTGGATTGTGCTTGGAAAGTTTTTCTCAAAGCCTAGGTCTCCTAGATAATGTTTCTAGTGGTAGACCCATTCATCCTGTGACTAATGTTTCCCATGAGATGAGCAAAGACCAATGCAATCTGCTGAGATACTGAGATACTTTATATTATCAACCCCAAAAAGCATAGAAAGCACAGCTAACTTAGATTGAATTTGAACTCCAGCATGCAGATAACCAGAACAAACACTGCAGGATATGCTATTCATTGTTCTAACAACTCCACCAGTTTGTTGTCTTAACTACTTCTACACAGTCACACACATCACTTCCACATATGCATCACTCCTATACATACACAGACAAGAGTTGCAGATGTTGAAATAACCTCTAATGAAAAATAAAAATAAATATTTAACATAAGTCATGTGATAAGCATTTTTCAACTACCTTCACCCCTACCCCACCTGTCAAAACTAAATCAATTTGGTTGATAGAAATTATACAGAAGCCAGCTATGTGTGTGTCTGTGTGTGACACAGACGTGGTTACATCATTTACATTTTTTCATAACCAATATGCCTTGTGGATGGTTTTATTATACGTGAAGATAGTGGAATAAAAATACCTTGCAAAATGAATGTTGGTTACTGAAAGAGTTGTAGAATACTCTCTCAATAACTTGTCAAATTCAAACCTGTATGGAAAAAAAAAATGGATGTAAAAATAAAAATGACATAAACACACAAACAAAACAAAACAAAAGGCGATTTTTCTCTGATTAAAAAGCAAATTGTATTGTGCTTGAGTGTAAACTAGAAAAACTGAACAGTTGTGAAATGTGGGGCTTGAATGCAGAGGATTTACAAAGACTAGAAAGAAAAGTAGTGAGCAATGTTCTGTTCTGTAATTTTAGATTACATGAACCATGTAGCACAAAGAAACTGGGGCAAAATGGTTAAAAAGAGAGATATAGTGTGCAAGAGGGAAGAGCACATTGGTATGGGCATGTGGTACATATGAAAGATGACTTGACGTGGATGGAACCTGTGGAAAAAGGGAGACCTAGAAAGACATGAGATACATTGAAGATTGATATTAGGAGAGTGATTCTCATAAAGCTGACAAAGGACTAATGGTTGATAGCATGCATTGCTAGGAAGGGCCCTCACCCATCCATGCAAGGATGGTATAGTAAGCATTATGATAGCCCCTGCCCATTCAAACTACCTTGGATACCAGAACATCCCGCTGTGCTTGAGGAGACCTATTGAGTCAAGTACATGAACATCGAAATAAATATCAATGGAAATAGTAGTTGTGATACCTGTGCCGGTGGCACATAAAAAGCACCATCTGAACGTGGCCGATGCTAGCGCCACCTCGACTGGCTTCTGTGCCGGTGGCACATAAAAAGCACCATCCGAATCATGGCCGATGCCAGAGCCGCCTCGACTGGCTTCCGTGCCGGTGGCACATAAAAAGCACCATCCGAATCGTGGCCGATGCCAGTGCCACCTCGACTGGCTTCCGTGCCGGTGGCACGTTAAAAGCACCAACCGATCGTGGCCGATGCCAGACTCCCCTGGCACGTAAAAAGCACCCACTACACTCGCAGAGTGGTTGGCGTTAGAAAGGGCATCCAGCTATAGAAACACTGCCAGATCAGACTGGAGCCTGGTGCAGCCTCTTGGCTTCCCAGACCCCAGTCGAACCGTCCAACCCGTGCTAGCGCGGAAAACGGACGTTAAACGATGATGATGTAGTGATGGTGACTTGATATTTATGTCTACATTTTGAGCTATATATTTAGTATATCTCTGTTAAGCCACCATCTGCTGCTCCTCTCCTTATTACATTTGGGCTTATTTCTCTTTTTAAGCTCTCTGGTACACTTTTATCTGTTGCTAATCTCTCCTTCACTAACCAGCTTACCTTCTCATCCACTGAACTCTCTCTCTCTCCATCATACTCTCACTGCAATTTTGTATCTTTTCCAATGCTCTCACCTCTATCATTGTTTTAAACCACAATTTCCCTCCTCATTCCCCACCCTCTATTCACTCTCTCTGTCATGGTCACGGTCATGTTGCTTTGACTGAATGAAGACACTGCAGAGCACAAAGCACACTTGATGATGATGATAATAATCCTTTCTACTAAAGGCACAAGGCTTGAAATTTTACGGGAGGGGTTAAGTCAATTACATCAACCCCAGTGTTCCGCTGGTAGTTGTTATATTGACCCTGAAAGGATGAAAGGTAAAGTCGACCTCCGCAGAATTTGAACTCAGAAAAAAAAAAAAGACAGATGAAATATTATTAAGTATTTTGCCTGGTGTACCAACGATTCTGCCAGTTTGCTGCCTTGATAATAATAATAATAATAATAATAATAATAATAGTTCCATGACAAGATGGACTCAATATATTCTGTAAAGTGAGATAATGCAGAGAAGATTCTTAAATTTGTTCGAAGACTTGACATCTGTACAGTGCCATGATAAAGTGCATCCAGCACCCTTTGAAATGGTTGATGTTATGAAGGACACCCTTTCTGTAGAAATAATGCCAAAACAGAAAACTGGAATGAGGCATGATCAGTGTGGAAAGGCAGTAATGTTGTATAAGAACTGACTCATATTGTGATGATTCATCCGACTCTTGCCAACAGAGAGAGCAGGCATAAAAGTTGTGTGTATATGTCTACACACACACACACACAAAATTGTTTGAAGTTGCTATCAATATAGACTTGGCACATGTATTGAGTCCTTCATTCAATGTTTTTATACATTTAAAGACACTTCTTTTATAGTCTTGTAAATATACACACTTATTTGTAGTGAAGCATGTATTTATGTACGTGTAATGTGTTTACATATATATGTCTATATCCTTGAATCTCTTAACTCTTTTACTTGTTTCAGTCATTTGACTGTGGCCATGCTGGAGCACCGCCTTTAATCGAGCAACTCGACCCCGGGACTTATTCTTTTGTAAGCCCGGTACTTATTCTATCGGTCTCTTTTGCCGAACCGCTAAGTAACGGGGACATAAACACACCAGCATCGGTTGTCAAGCAATGCTAGGGGGACAAACACACACACGCATATATATACATATATACGATGGGCTTCTTTCAGTTTCCGTCTACCCAATCCACTCACAAGGCTTTGGTCGGCCTGAGGCTATAGTAGCCTCAGGTGCCACGGTGCCACGCAGTGGGACTGAACCGGAACCACGTGGTTGGTAAACAAGCTACTTACCACACAGCCACTCCTGCGCCTGAATATATATTAATATATTCCCAAAGGAAGAGTTTAATTCTACTGCAACAGTTTCTACAACAATAAATACTATTTAGTAATATTCCATGATAAATGAATATAAGTTTGTATTCTTTACAAATTTACACTCCTTCCTCCATGCTAGTTGTTTCAGGTAATTGTATAGATGTTTGCCTATGTGATTATAGTACTGTTCGGATACCTTACCTAATAGCGAATTTTCTTTCAAGTTTAGAATGTCGCCAGAATTTTACTTTAGCAAATCTAGGATTGGGACAATCTTGGTAGCATCCCATTCCTAAGTACACCCACTAAATTATTTACTAATGATTATAGTGAATTTCGAAGACAGAGACTGAGTCTCCTTGTCTTAACATTGCACTCTAATAAGAAACAAATTTCACCATCACATAATCAGTGGTGTTTGTTTGCAGTCCATACTAGGGGAAAATATTAGATTGCTTGGGAATACATGAAGTTTGGCAACAGAAAAAGCATCTGACCATAAAGATACTGTATCAACAAATCTGAACCCATCAGAATACACATTTTCGTTTGTGTCTGATTAGTAGTACTCCTCATTCTGTGTTTGACTCTACTGCTTATTCCTCTGCAACTGACTTTAACTGTTATCACTCTTGAGTTAATGAAGCAGGTACCAGAAATATGCTACAGATGAGCTGGCTTTGTTTAAATAGGAATAATATGGTTGACTACTCTGTCAAATGTAATGCTTATTTATTCATATTGTATTCAGTTGACCAGGTATTGTCTTGTAACTTCAAGATTGCGATGATGATGATCATCATCATCATCGTTTAACGTCCGTTCTCCATGCTAGCATGGGTTGGACGGTTCGACCGGGGATCTGGGAAGTCAGAAGGCTGCACCAGGCTCCGGTCTTATCTGGCAATGTTTCTACAGCTGGATGCCCTTCCTAACGCCAACCACTCCGTGAGTGTAGTGGGTGCTTTTTACGTGCCACCTGCACTGGTGCCAGGCGAGGCTGGCATCGGCCACGGTTGGATTGGTGCATTTTACGTGCCACCTGCACGGAAGCCAGTCGAGGCGGCACTGGCTTCGGCCACGATTCGGATGGTGCTTTTTACGTGCCACCGACACGGAAGCCAGTCAAGATGAGTGTTTATTTTCGAAATGACATTATAGCGAATGCATAAGAGGCTGAATCTGGCCAGTTTAAACATAAAACAAGGTAGAATATTTACATTGTATATGGCAAGTTTAAATGCTGAAGAGTTAGTCTAAACACTGTTTAACGTACTGCCATCAGTCATTCCTCTTGTCTTTCAATCATGACTGGTTAAAAATTCATGTACAATATGAAATTCTTCTCATCTTTCATCACATTAATGATCTGTCTAGGACAAATTTTGTGTTATTTAGCATTCTTTTTAATACTTAAAACACAATTTCACATACATTTACCTTGTTATTTTAATTTTTATATATTATTCTTCATTTCAACTTGTAAATCAGCTTTCTACCAAAATGATTTTATTCTGCAAATACCAAGCACACTAGGAGGTGATAAATCTTAAAACCTGCATCTTCTTGAGTGCTAGAAATTTTTTGCAATTTTATTTATACATAGTAATTGCTAATATTGCACAAGGTTTGTTGTACAGTTGTCTGTTGAAAAATACATGAGTTTTTGTGATAACTCAGTTCTCTGAATCAGGAATTCATTATCAATGTCAGAAGCTCTTCATCCGAGTCAGAAAGAAGGTACTTTGTCAATGTTAACCATTTGGTTATTAGAACTCCTCCCTTAGTCCCTCTATTTTCCATTACTAGGCATTCTACATTTCTGTATATATAATTGCTACAACACTTGTTCGGGTTATCTCTACAGATTTTCTATAGAAATTAAAGTCAGCACTGATTTTGTTACGTTTCATATCTGACATGCTTCATCTAGAATACGGTATTGACTTACAGAAACATTTAATGTACATTGTAGTGTATTATGGTTGCATAACAAAATACCATATCCTTACATGTTTGCCACTAGTCCTTTAATTTTTCCTGGTGGATAAGTTTTGTTTTCTTTATTTGAAAAGAGACAAAAGAGCTGCTATCTCCTATCTGAGCTTAAAGGGTGTTAGTTCAAACAAGGATTTGGACCGTAACAACCCATCCAGCCTATGCCAATATGTAAAGCACTGCAAATTTAGACAATAGATTTTTATTTTCTGCATGTGCTGGAGTAGAGGTGGAACGAATTGCATATGAAACTTTAGCAATTTCCTTCCTCTCTCTTTGATATATTTCACTAATTATCACCAAGTTCAAAGGTGGTGAGCTGGCAGAATTGTTAGCACACCAGGCAAAATGCTTTGTGGCTTTTCATCTGTCTTTATGTTCTGAGTTCAGATTCCACTAAGGTTGACTTGGCCTTTCATCCTTTCAGGGGTTGATGTAATTGACCTTCCCTCCTCCTCCTGAAATTGCAGGCCTTGTGTTAAAATTTGAAACCATTAATTGTTACCAAGTTCAGAGATAGGGAACATTTTTATGTTAGAAGGCTGCATCAGACAAGTTCACATTTCAAAATTTTTGTGGTGCTAAACCTATTATTTTATAAAATATGCATAAAAATTCTAATGAAATATGAAAAAACAATAATTTTGAAATAAGCACACACATCCATGGCATTTTTCCAACAAATTCTTTAAGTTTTCTAGATTTTAAATACAATTGTATTTTTAACCAAATAACTACTAATGTAAACAAATGTATAAATAAGTGTTCTAAAATTTGCAATTGGTTGGAAGGGTAGGCTTGAAATAAAATCAAATCAATAGACTTAGACCAGTATAAGGATTTTCTCAGACGTTGGCCTTCTTTTAGATGGCTGCACTTAGCCCAGCCCTTTAGAAGCCAGCAGGCTCTCTACACCTGATCTAGTTGATACTAGGATATATATTTGACTGCTTTCTCATTGAAGTGAATGTTTCAGTCTCTGAAGAAGTATGGATTACACTTTATGTTCAAGCTTGGGGTACATTATCTGTGAATATATTGCTTTAATTGAGAATTATTCATATGACTTGTTTCTCTCACCTTATCAGTATACTTTTTATTTAACGTGGCCGTTGCCAGCCTCGCCTGGCCCCCCCGTGCCGGTGGCACGTAAAACGCACCATCCGACCGTGGCCGTTTGCCAGCCCCGTCTGACATGTAAAAAGCACCCACTACACTCACGGAGTGGTTGGCGTTAGGAAGGGCATCCAGCCGTAGAAGCATTGCCAGATCAGACTGGGCCTGGTGCAGCCTTCTGGCCTCCCAGACTCCAGTTGAACCGTCCAACCCATGCTAGCATGGAAAGCGGACGCTAAATGATGATGATCTCCCTTGGTCATTAATTTCACAAGCATAATGTATGTTTGTAAGTTTGCTTTGTAATTGTCTTGTTTGGTCCCGTTGGACCTCACATGAGGCAAGTGTCTTCTACGAGTGCCTCATTTTCACCAATACCTTGCATTGTAATATGGTAGATGGAATCTGCCAAAGCTTGTTGTGTGTGTGACAGAAATGGAGGTAAGAGATAACATCTACATCTTTAGCTGGTATACATCACCAATATGAGCCTTCGTTTTTCACTTTCTGTCTCTATTATTTACTTCTTCAATCTCTGATTTCTTCCCAATACACACCTTCCCACTCTCTTATTGATCAAGCTTCTTTTGACACTGTTGTGGCTGATTGCCAGTGCCGCCTAGACTGGCTTCGTGCCGGTGGCACGTAAAAAGCACCATCCGAATCGTGGCCAATACCAGCGCCACCTTGACTGGCTACTGTGCCGGTGGCACGTAAAACGCACCATCCGACCGTGGCCGTTTGCCAGCCCCGTCTGACATGTAAAAAGCACCCACTACACTCACGGAGTGGTTGGCGTTAGGAAGGGCATCCAGCCGTAGAAGCATTGCCAGATCAGACTGGGCCTGGTGCAGCCTTCTGGCCTCCCAGACTCCAGTTGAACTGTCCAACCCATGCTAGCATGGAAAGCGGACGCTAAATGATGATGATCTCCCTTGGTCATTAATTTCACAAGCATAATGTATGTTTGTAAGTTTGCTTTGTAATTGTCTTGTTTGGTCCCGTTGGACCTCACATGAGGCAAGTGTCTTCTACGAGTGCCTCATTTTCACCAATACCTTGCATTGTAATATGGTAGATGGAATCTGCCAAAGCTTGTTGTGTGTGTGACAGAAATGGAGGTAAGAGATAACATCTACATCTTTAGCTGGTATACATCACCAAATATGAGCCTTCGTTTTTCACTTTCTGTCTCTATTATTTACTTCTTCAATCTCTGATTTCTTTCCCAATACACACCTTCCCACTCTCTTATTGATCAAGCTTCTTTTGACACTGTTGTGGCTGATTGCCAGTGCCGCCTAGACTGGCTTCCGTGCCGGTGGCACGTAAAAAGCACCATCCGAATCGTGGCCAATACCAGCGCCACCTTGACTGGCTACTGTGCCGGTGGCACGTAAAATGCACCAATCCGATTGTGGCCATTGCCATCCTTGCCTGGCACGTAAAAAGCACCCACTACACTCACGGAGTGGTTGGCGTTAGGAAGGGCATCCAGCTGTAGAAACACTGCCAAATCAGACTGGAGCCTGGTGCAGCCTTCTGGCTTCCCAGATCCCCGGTCGAACCGTCCAACCCATGCTAGCATGGAGAACGGACGTTAAACAATGATGATGACTACTTTTTAATTAACCCTGTAAATTTTTGTGCACTTTCTTGTGTGGTTTTGTTACCTGTGAGGCATAAGGTTGGTTAAATGTGTAAAAGCTCCTATTCTGCTTCCTGGATAATACCATCTTTAGGCCTGTGAGCGTATTAATCAGTTCTCTATTACAGCCACTTGAGTCAAACTCTCAGCAAGGATGTGGTATCATGACCACATGGTGGACCAATACCTGCTACACTCTTAAAATATCTTGACTGAAATGGAACACAGTCCTTCTCCCTCTTCCCTAAGATCTGTGGACTCTTATTCAATTTAGACCCTCTACCACCTAACAAAAACCAAACTTCTTATTTTTCACCAAGACTTAATTCTTTCATTCTTCTTTTGCTGTCCAGATGGATTCGGATACGAAGAATGAAAAAATTAAGTCTTGGTGAGAAATAAGAAGTTTGGTACTCAAATGGTGGTCTCTCTACAAATATAGACTTTGCTCTCTCTGCCTCTGACGTCTCACTCTGATGGCTGTAACAAAGTCTTCCAGTTACTTTGGTTCAGTCTCACTCCTCCACTCTTCTGAATATATCTGCTGCATTAACCATTTTCTGAACACCTTCAACCACTGTTGCTCTCCTCATATTAATGATATCTATCTCACTTCAACCATCTGTGGCTGATTCTCTCACACACTTCATATTGACTTCATTAGTGCAGTAACCAATTCTTTTGCAATTAACACTTTACAGTTAGTTTATTCCTACGTGGATCTTTAGCATACACTTTTGGTCTCTTTTTCATCATCTGCACCCATCAGATCACCCAATCTTTCAGTTGGTTCATTTTGCTCAAAACTTTACTTGTACAAACAGTACAGCCTACAACACTTGGAGAAAATCACCTACCCTACAAACAGGATGGCATTTACCTATTACCATAACTTACACATAACTATCCTCCAAATACAAAAGATACCTGCTCTGTATCACTGCTCTAAAATGTGTTGCCTCTGAACTGCGGCCATTCTTTCTGATTCCTTTCAAAAGTAATGTCTACCAATTTAAAGGTATTGCCATCCCTGTACTTTTCAACAATGATGGGGTTTTTTTAAGTAGTCCTTCCTTAGAAAAAGCTCTACCTCTGTTGGCTGCTTTGCATCCAGCTCCCCCACTGCACATGCTTGTACACCAGGCCCCTCCATCACCACAGATACATGCATACCAATTGGAAAAGCACTTCCAATTACTTCAAACAAGCCCTGAATTTAGCCTCTGACCTTGCTCTCTCTCTACAAATATCTATCCTAATCTTAAGAAGCATTCAACAGTGTGTCCCCTGATCAAGAAACATAGCCCCTCTTACCTGCCAGCTAGAAATTTTGTGAAATGTATTTCTCTCTCTCTCTCACATAAACATTTGCATTCTGATCAACTCTGGTATGCCTCATGTTTCTTTTTCTCCCTACTCTGTCTTATATCCATCAAAGTATAGCTTACTATCACCTCTAAATTTCTTATGCTGATTACAGCACCTTACAGTTTTGCTTAACATTTACAACAAGCATCATTTACATTCAGTTTTGACAACTTCCTTATAGGGACCTCAAAACACTCTCTAATGATATCATGCTAATTTTGTCTCCTTCAGGGACACAATCATTACAGTATTGTAGCCTATCCTTAAACATGAACGGCGTATAATTAGAACTCTCAAGGTTACTACTAAAGCTAGTCTTCACCATTTCTACAAATTTGTCTTGGCATTTGCACACACTCTCAACATAGAAAAAAAACTACATCACAATTACTGGCCTTCCTCTTCAGTATTTGATAATATTTCAGCTCCTCAACAACCAATGATTCCAAAGCTCTAATGAAATCCATAAGGGAATACTATTCCCACATCTGGGATGGTGCTGCTGCCACACTATGTTCTTGATTTCATCCTCCCTCCCCACAAAAAACCACACGGCTGATTGGCATGGAGTTGCACTTGACACTACACTGCAACTTCTGGCTTATGGATGTGCTGTGTCCTTGCTTTAATACATTGACTTCTCCACACAGCTTACTGATTTTTATATCACCTTCATTCAGGCACTCACACGTTTTTCTTCCTTTGGTTTCTTGTGTTGTATCTCTCCTGCAAGCCCTGCACTTACTAATATGCCTGGTCCTTGCCTCTCTAGAATTTCCATGCTTTCCAGGAAATGCAGATTTCAGCTTGCAAGCTGTTCAAGAGGAGCCTAGGCAGCATCAATCTCATCAATTTGTGACAGCTTGCAAAAGCTATATGCAGTACTCTTTCTTTGGGGGGTCAAACCAATTAAAAATACTGGTGAAAAGTATAGAAACTAATTTCAAACAAAAAAAAAAACTTGTATAATATATTTGTTTTGCTTAGATGGAGGCTAAACATTTTATTCGCCAATGTAGAACAATAAAATGAATACCTTGTTTTTCTTTTGATCTAGTCTTTCTTGTCTCGCTGTCGTATCTCTATCAAAAAAAAAAAAATGCACACACATCCTGAAATAAGACATTGACATTATATATAAAATATGTCTGTCTGTATTTCACATTTGCATAGATTGGGTGGATTTGAAGTTTCCAGTTGTCTGCAAATGTCTCCTTAATGAACTTGTGCAGTAGTTGTTATATGTCCAGCTGATGAAAATTTGCCTAATATCAGTTGAAACTTAGTCCAGTGAGAAAGGCAATTACTGTTTTAGTAAGGTAAACCAAATATTGAGTAGGGGTACAGCAGAACTGGAGTTGTTGACCTTGAAAGGTCAGGTACCTTCACTTGTTACTGTGCAGAGCTCACAGTAAGAGGAATAATTTGTTAGTGGCAGTGCCCACCTCTGAAGCAACTAAGAGAGTTTAGATATTCAATTTGAAAATCTGTTGGATGAGATGTTTAACCCTTTTGTTACCAACCTGGCTGAAACTGGCTTCAGTTCTGAGTACAAATGTCTTGTTTACATGAGTTTTGAATTAAAATCTTCCACCAAACCTTAGCCACAATTTATGTTCCTAACACTAGCTGAATGATAACTGAGTTATTTTACTAAATTCTTTTATATTTAAAGTAATTGAAATAACTACAGAGCATCTCAAAATAAATACAGTAACAAAAGAATTAAAGACAAAATGTGAAAAATAAGGTGGGATTCCCAAAAAAATGGTAGGTTGGATGAAGCATTTAGCACAGGTCTGAAAAGTGAGACACAGCAAGGTTGATAAGAGAAAACTGATTGGTCTGAGTAGAGAGATATATCCTGCTAAATAGTTCATCATCCCAAATATGTGAATAGTATTTTCATTGTGTCTTATTTCAGAGAGGGTAAGCAATTACAAAAACTGCAACTTTCCTGGTCCCAAACAGAAATATTTTCGATGCAGTTTTATTGGAATAAGAATAAATCCAATTTTTTGTTACTCATTTTCAAATTTCAGAATAATTTCTTTCTTTTTTTCTATTTCCTTCAAGTATTTCCATCTTAATATTTTTTTTCATCTTGCTTTCAGATTGTTTGTATTATTACTTGATCACTCCTCTCTATGCCGCTTGAAGATTCCTCCGAAATTATGAGACGCCAAATGAACATCGTAGTCCCAGAACTGCTTCCCAATCCTTCCCACAAGGAGCTTGTAGCTCAACTGATAGAAGATCGCAAAAAAACGGTAAGTTCTTTATAGTTGATTTGTTGTTCTTAAAACCCAAAATGGTAGATGTCAAAATTCATGGATCAGCTGACAAAATGCCTTACCAATGGATGTCTCAGTGGATGTCTCTACACTTTAAATTCAAATCTTGTTGGGGGTCAACTTCGCTTTTCATATTTGGTTTTATACTTTGTGAGCCACTACTACATGTAGTGACATAACAGCAGTTGTTAGGGTAGTTGGTTATATTATGAACCACTGTTTTTATCATCCTTGCCTACTTGTTTGTCTTGCTTATTGAGCAGATTATTTGGTTATTGAGTGTGCAGTTCTACTCTATTTCACATGCTGTTTGTCGAGAAAGCTACAAATTGCAAAACTTTTATGAAAACTCTACATTGACAATCATAGATACAAAGCAGGATATAGTATTTTTCTCAGATATTTTTTCAAAATACATTCAAATAAAAATGAGATACACAATAAAAAAAACTGTGTTTTCATTTAGTAACTTAATATTAGGTCAAATATTACTCCTGATAATAAAAGATTGCAAACCACTGACTGTAAAGTACCTTTGTTAACTGTTACCATTTCTATAGAATTAATTCACCTCTTGTTATGTAACAGCAAGTAAATTGTAGTTCTAACAGTAATTATTTTGTTCTACAGGGATGTGAAGATGCTTTCACCATTTGCAACATTGGTGATATTATTGAAAAGTATTGTAACTGGAATGTCAAACTACCAAGAATCAAGCCATTTTATGGTAAGTACAAGTACTTGAGAATATATTGCATGTCCTAAAAACAAGCTGCCATGTAAAAAGCATTAGTGTGGGTGCTGGTGCTGCATAAAAATCACCCAGTATACTCTGTGGAGTGGTTGACATTAGGAAGGACATCCAGCTGTAGAAACCAAGCTAAAATAGACTGGAACTTGGTGTGGCCCCTAGCCTTACCAGTTCAGACCATACCAGCATGGAAAACAGATGTCAAATGATGATGATGATGATGATGCTATCTCGGTACTGTATGTAAAGAATCTATTGACAATGAATTCTTCCAAGTATTTCATTGTATTAGAAAATATTTACAACTGTTTATGTTGCCAGAGAAAGGTCTTTGTGATAGTATAAGGGTCATGTGTTCTAATTTTGCTACAACCTTTGTGCTGTGTCTCATCTCTCTGCCTAGCTCAACAAAAGGTGCTGCTACTACTGCTGCTTCATTGTTGAGTAGTTCATGATACAAAGGGCGATATAAACTACTTCTTCCAACATTGTGTAAATGTCCAAAATATAGGCACAGATCTATTTATTTCTTGTATAAGAACCAAGAATCAAATTTTGCTGCGGTTATATTGTTTAAGGCGGCGAGCTGGTAGAAACGTTAGCACGCCGGGCGAGATTCGTAGCCGTATTTCGTCTGTCGTTACGTTCCGAGTTCAAATTCCGCCGAGGTCGACTTTGCCTTTCATCCTTTCGGGGTCGATAAATTAAGTACCAGTTACGCACTGGGGTCGATGTAGTCGACTTAATCCCTTTGTCTGTCCTTGTTTGTCCCCTCTGTGTTTAGCCCCTTGTGGGTAGTAAAGAAATATATATTGTTTAGAGAAATGACTCCTGGATTCATCATCATCATCGTCTAACGTCAGTTTTCCATGCTAGCATGGGCTAGATGGTTTGATTGGGGTTTGGGAAGCCAGGAGGATGCACCAGGCTCCAGTCTGATCCTGCAGTGTTTCTACAGCTGGATGCCCTTCCTAATGCCAACCACTATGGAAGTAACTCTACCAAAAGTTTAAAGATACTCATTAATGGATGAATCTATAGACTAATGTTTTTAAAAAGCCAGTTAACCTCATATTATTGTGTAAATAATTGCCACCATTGCAACATAGAGGAAGCTTCAGTATAATCTCTGGGTTTACTTTCAGCTGTTAAGTGCAATGATGATCCTGTGGTTCTGAAGACCTTGGTCAGCCTTGGAACAGGATTTGATTGTGCCAGTATGGTGAGTTTGTCTTAACATTCTCGCACTCTTAAAGCCTTCTAGTTTTTCACCGACATCATCGTCTCTTTCCATCACTTCATATTTTCTCTCTGCTCCATCTCTCACACCCAGCTAAATGTTACACGGTATAATTACACATTGTTGCCTCTCACTATTACAAATTAACATTTTTCGAAATGAGAAGCATTGCAATGTTTTCATTAAAGCTTCGGCTGGATATTTCCATCAAGTATTGAATGATGTAGCAGGTTTAGTATTCTACTAAATAACACGGTGTAAAGGTCACGCAGTAGTGTTGGCTGTATTCAACTACTCACTGCCTTTAAACTAGATAAGTTTATCAACTCCTCTATCCCAATTAATTTCATCATTAACTTTGTTAAAGTAGATCAGTAGCTCATTTGCTTTGCTTCCATATTTAGCTTTGTTGGATGTCTTGTGATTAGATTTTTGAGGTCAACCTGTATTTAGTGTCAGTTGCTTTCAAAATCTGATGTTGACCTTCTAATTTGTCTCTGACATTGTGGGTTTTTTATTGTTTTTAATTCCCTCTCAATGTTGTTTCACTGATTTTTTTTTTTTTGATTTTTTTTTTTTTTTTATTCTTTTACTGGTTTCAGTCATTGGACTGCAGCCATGCCAGGGCACTGCCTTCCAGAACTTTTAGTCGGTCATATCAGCCTCAGTACTTATTTCAGTCTCGTACTTATTTTATCAAGTGGCTAAGATAATATTTTAACACAACACAACTTTTTTTTTAAACTGACTGCATTGGTAAACACACACACATAGATACAGACATATACACACACACAAGTCATGCATCAAAACAATCAAATGTTAATTGAAGCGTCACCCCATGCATTTGAGGGGGCTTTTGGGGTGCTCTCTCCCTCCCCCTCTCTCTCTCTCTCTCTCCAAAGTTTCATCATGTACAGGCTTCCTTAAAAAATCAATTCATGGTGAAATTTCAAAAATCACTGTCAACCTTTTCCCTGTAAAAATTGCACACACACACACACACGACAAGCTTTTGCAGAATTTCTGTCTACCAAATTCCACTCAATATATTGGCCAACCCAAGATTATAAGTAAATACTTGTTCAAGCTGCTGTACCATGGGGTCAGACCCAGAATCATGTTTGCTGTGGTGCAGACCTAGTGCATGCAAAATAATTTAGATGTTAGATGTCTGTGTGATAACACATGATTTGCCAATGAAGAGTTTGTAGTTGAACAATCAATAACAAAAAAAAAACTGCTCTGTATTTATTCCCTGTCTTTGCAATGTTAGAAAGCAGGACTCCCGAAAATTGGACGTGAAGATGTTATAGAATCTTTTGGATCATGAATACTTGTTAATTAATAGTATATATTAAAGATTTCATAGCTGATCTAAGATAAAGAAGACAGTTTATTTGGAACTATAAGGGTGCTGATATTTGAATTATCATCTTTTGTATTTTTACGTGTTACAGTGTGTAAGCACACTGTTCTCCACATGATACACAATTCTTTGATAAATTCCTCGCTGTAAACATAAAACTGTGGGACTTAGTTTTAGATGTTTACAATGCTGCATCCGTGTTTAATCTTTAGTTTTTTTTTTTTTTTTGCATACAAATTGTATTCACGACATGTATTTCATAGAATTAAAGAATTCCTATTTATAATGTCATGTTTATACTCTATAAATTTCTTGTTTGACAAAAATCAAAATCTTTGAAGAACCATTACTAAGAGAATCAATCATTCAGCCATTTCTTTTCTCTGTGAAACCCAGTTTTCAGTTCATTATTTTACAACATAGTCAGTATGTTGAATGTGTTGTAGAATTATGTCACAGTACCATCCTTAGTACAGTAGCAACACTGAACCCTTTCGTTACTGTATTTATTTTGAAATGCTCTGTTTCTTTCAATTACTTTAAATATAACAAAGAATTTCGTTAAATAACTTTATCATTAAGCTAGTGTTAGGAACATAAATTGCTACTAGGTTTTGGTGGAAGATTCAAAATTTATGAAAACAAGACATTTGTACTACAGAGCCAGTGCCGATTTCAGCCAGGTTGGTAACGAAAGGGTTAATTACCCTCCCTCATTT
The DNA here is from genome assembly GCF_006345805.1 of Octopus sinensis. NCBI lineage: Eukaryota > Metazoa > Mollusca > Cephalopoda > Octopoda > Octopodidae > Octopus > Octopus sinensis. The sequence continues at coordinate 102,864,745 of NC_043004.1, read as the reverse complement.
ACTTAACTGTGACAATGAGGCGTGAAAAGACTGAAACGGCCACTGAATATCAAGATATTGTTTGCTATGTTTAGTTACTCAAAAGCTTGTGATTTTGTTAGTAAATTATGGTCTAAAAGAACCTGTCGAGAAATATATGCTAAGAGAGCTGTTCCTTTGTCGATATATTAAACATGAAGTCTTTTGTCTTTTTTTACAGACTGAAATCTCGAAAATCTTGAAACTCGGTGTATCTAGTGACAACATTATTTATGCCAACCCATGCAAGCAAAAATCATTCATAAGATATGCTGCAAAGAATAATGTCTCTTTGATGACATTTGACAATGAAACAGAACTGTACAAGATTAAAGAACTCTATCCAGATGCCAAGTAAATATCCTTTACACTATTTTGATCACATTTCTCAGTTTTTAATGTAACTATTTGAGGTTTACATAAGGTTTATATTTGAGGTTTACATAAACTTGTGCGATTATTTTTCATTATAGTAAATCTTATTTTGAACTGATTTTATGACCCTTCATTTTCTAAATAGTTGTCTTGCAGGAAAGACCTTAAAACTACACACTCTTGTCTAACTAGTGCTAACATAGAAGAACAGTTAATAACAACCTTTTAGCATTTAAATTGGCCGTATTTTGTGCCTGTTTTATATACTCAGACTGGCCAGATCCAGCCACTCACCCCATCCTATAATGTCATTCTGAAAATAACCAATCATACCATTGAAATCTTATAGCTATGAGATTATGCATCATAGTTAATTCAAAACAATGTGAATAATTAAGCATTGCATTTGAGAGAGTAATTTTCATGCTAAAGACTAACATGGTAAGAGACTGGTCTATTTATAGCTCTTCCATAATGGGGTTTTATTAATTTTTTCTTTCATTTACTTTGAGATGGTTTTGCCAAATTTGTGATAAAATATTTAAGATAGTATAATCAATCCAATAAAAGCTATATCTTTGCAAAATGGCAATTACAAAATCCCAAACAACATTGCTAATTGTCATTCCTTTATTGTTCTTTCTTAGATTGGTTATCAGGATCCTTCCTCCAAGTGACTATAAGGTTCAGTGTGAACTAAGCCTGAAGTTTGGATGCCTGCTGAAAACAGTGCCATCTCTACTGAAGAGAGCAAAAGACCTTGACTTAAAAGTCGTTGGTGTCAGGTATGTATGAATACTTTTGGGTTAGTCATAATTGAAGGTGTTTAAGTAAATATAATAATGGGTATTTTTTAATATCATAATCACAATTCAGTTTTTTAAGTTATCAATATTTACATGAGCAAAACACCAAAGCAATACATGGAGAAGAATATTATGATTCTTAATTTAACAAGTATGATTATAATGTTCTTTCCAGTATCCAGGTGATGTCTTTAAATTGAGACCTGGATCCTTTGCAAAGTAAATGTAAGTCCTATTACCAACCAAGAAAGACTGTCCATTGATGAAGGGGTGGTAGAATTTAAAGGCCTTCAAGCAATATATCCCAGATAAGCCATAAAATAAGAGATGAAGGTTTGGAAGATTTGTGAAGTGGACACTGAGTATTGTTGCAATTTGGTTTTATAAAGAAGACAATGGTCAATCAGTGTGCAATATGAGCTGGAAATCATCGTTTCCATACAATGTGGCTGAAAGCCATATAGCATTTTTTTGACTGATATTTCAGACAAATTTGTGGGCTTAGAAGCTGTAGCTATGTATACTAGTGCTGTAAAGATTGCAATCTGTTGAATATAAAGAAGTGAACATCCAATGACACAAAGGAAATTTGCAAGCAGCTCTGAGCAGAAACAATCTTGTGTCCGACCACTTGTGGATGAAAATAGCTCATTGTTTGTACATCTCAATTACTACAATTGTATCGGTGGTGTAGCCTGGATGACTCAGATGATGAGCTATTACATAATTGTTTGAGTAGTAAGTAGCAGTAACTTGATTTGGTATAGAGTAGATACAAGTATGTGATGTATTCAAAAATTGCTGCCATTTTAAAGTCATTAGTTTTTCCTTGTTAGACCATGTACATTCTATATTTTACATTTCTTTTCTTTTTTTCTGCCAAAAATGTAATAATAATCGGATAAATTTATTCTGGTTACAGCTTCCATGTTGGCAGTGGATGTCAAGAAGCAGCAGCCTATGAAGTTGCTATCCGAGATGCACGCCATGTCTTTGATGTTGCTGAAAAGTTTGGCTACAATTTAACACTCTTAGATATAGGAGGAGGCTTTCCTGGACATGAAATTCCGGAAATAACCTTTGACGAGGTAAGTTGTATATCTCATCTCTTGTCCTTTTTTCTTATATATATATATATTTTTTTTCTTTTACTTGTTTCAGTCATTTGACTGCGGCCATGCTGGAGCACCGCCTTTAAAGATAGATAGATACTATTAATGGCTTACTCAATGGAAGAAGGGTACCATCCATGATCTTCTTGAGATCATTGGAAGAAAGTTAACCTCAAACTACAATCTTGGTTGGAATACCTATAGATGATATTCAGGTGCCATGTTGGACTGAAATTCTATGTTTTATAGAACTGGTCTGATCTGACCTCTCACTCCTACCCTACACTGTCACTCTAAAAATAGGCAATTACATTTGACTGTAATCTGAATGCTAAGTGGTTAAATTAAGCAATGGAACAACATAAACTCCCACCTCTGACTTCAACTTGGTTTCAGTCTACCAAATTTCACTTACATTGGTTGACTCAAGACTTGCCCAAAGGGAGACATTGTAGGATGCAGTTGCAATGTGTACATCTTAACCACAGGATTGTGCCCGGCATTGTGTTAATAAAAACTTGAGTTCAGGCTCAGATAGATATGGAAGCTGGGGGTTGGAGGAATCAGGACAAATGGAGTGCAGTGGTATGGACCTGTGTTGAGGAAGGGTGTGGATCATGTTCTGAGGAGAGTGAATGAACCATGAAAATGAAGTTGACCAAAGAAAACATGGAAGAGATTGGGAGGGTTGGCTTCAGGAGGGAGGATGTCCCAAACTGGGCAAGATGGTGTGAGAGCAGTTGCTGTTGGAGTGAGGTAGATCCAGACAAACCCGTTAACAGGGGACAAAACTGGATTCAAAATATTGGACAAGAAGAATTTTACCTCTTTGAAAGACAGTTTGAAAAGCTGGACTCTTCAAGTAATTGTTTGTAAAGTGTCTATACTGTGATTGTGTGTGTGTGTGTGTGTATCCCCCATCCTTGTACTGCTTGTAACAGTATCATGTCTAGCCAATACTTTTGTCTTTGAAGATGTTAAAATGTTTGTATTTAATTCCAATAGTTTTACTGTTTTAAGTCTGTATTATTATTATTTAGTAGTTGTAATAGTAGCAGCAGCTGCTCTAGTAACATGAGCCGTCTCTTAATCATTTCAATTGACTTTGAATGCTGTTAAATGTGGTTTCTCTCTTTTCTAGATTGCTGAAGTTATAAATGAGTCACTGGATATTTACTTCCCTCCTTCATGTGGGGTGGACATCATCGCTGAACCAGGCCGGTACTTTGTATCTTCAGCATATACCCTTGGAGTGAATATCATAGCTATGAGGGTAACAAGTAGAGATGAGAATGCGCTTGGTAAGGCTCAACTTCTTTCAAAAAATCTTTAAGTTTCTGCAAGCTCTACACACAATAATACTAGATTATAAATGCCAATGCTATAGACGTTGATTGTTACACTTTCATCGATCAGTCCCTTCTCAAACTGAAGTCTCTCTTTTTTTTCCTTAACCTAGCCTTAATCACAGTTTCAAGTACTGACTTCCTATATGGTTCTATTTACTTCCCTACATTGATACCTCATGTAACATCAACATTTGCAGCTTGAGACAAAGCTGTCATTACTTGCAGACTAATTTTGGTTATCCACAAGAAAATACAGAATTTTAGTCCCAAGTTAAATGATGAAATGAATTCAGATTTAAAATGAATTGACCTAAGTGAAAACAATTCAAAATGTACATCTGCTGTGTATTATCTAAGTATTTAAGCTTTTCTATGTGGTTGAGAAATTTGCTTCACAATCATATGATCTCAGGTTCAGTCTCGCTGAGCTGAGCCTTGGTTAAGTGTCTTCTACTATAGCCCTGGGCCTACCAAAGCTTTTGTGAGTAAATTTGGTAGGTGGAAACTGAATGAAGCCCATTTTGTGTGTGTGTGTGTGTGTGTGTTTCCTTGTCTCAACATTACTTGATGGTCGTAAGCAAGCATCACCATAATACAAGCAATATTGTTTGTTTCCAATCTTCTGCGAAAAAAATGTCTGATCATGGGAAATGTCTAGAAACAGGATGGGTAGAAAATATACCTCAAAAAATTGTCAGGTCCGTACATGGAAAAGTGGGTGATGATGATGATGTACTTTCAGGGTGTATTGTATTTGTCTCAACATGAGCACTAATTCTATTCATCATAACACCATTTCACTAGGAATTTTTTTTTTTTTTGTTTTCGTTTTTGTTATAATGCTCAGCACGTTCTGTATCTGATAGCATGAGAAAATTTTTCCCAAAAGAATAACATTATGTGACTGTAAATGTTATGTAGTGTGCACCAAATGAAAAAGCAAATTATAAAGCTTGTCAATGTCAAATAGAGCCCCCCCCCCCAAATTCAAATTAAAAACTGAATGTGTTTATGCAGTAGGGTGGACCTGCTGTCTGATAATAAATATTCTGGTCTCATTAAACCTCTACCTTCCACTCTCCTTTTGAACTTACCCACCCATTCACCCTATCCAATCTTTGGTCCTACTTCTCTTATATACACCTCCCTGTAACTTGAGTATAGCCTCCATCACACCTCCCAGCTTCTCTCTCTCCTCGGGTAGCCATGTATCTCCTTTATTGCCAAGATACCTATTCCTGTCCCTCTGCTTATACCACTATTACTACACCCCTATTCCATACACGCACACTCAGGTTATTTGGTAACCTCACTTCTGATGGTGCCGTGTAAGAAGCAACCAGTATATTGTGTAACCGGGTTGACATTTGGAAGGGCATCCAGCCCTAGAAATCATGCCAAAGCAAACACTGGAACTTGGCTCAGTCTTTTGACTGACCAGCTCCGGTCAGGTTGTCCATCCCATGACAACATGGAAAACAGGCGTTAAATGATGATGATGTAAAGGTTTTTAGTGGGAGGGGGGGCATTTTACTTGGGTAATTTAAATTAATGATACGAGTAACTTTCCCATCGATGCCTTTAGCGTGAACATAGTTAGGTGAGTCGAAAAGAGTTTGTCAGCTTTATAGAACAGTGAAACAAAGTATGTATGTTTTTAAATATTTTGTTGTTGTTGTTCGTCTCTTGAATATACTTAATGGGTTATTAACCCGAGGTTTAAACTTGCCAACAGCATTGTGTTGTACCATTAAGCTCATGTACATAGCATTGTAACATTAAATTAATGGCAGCTTCTAGCTATTTTTTTCTCCATGGTGTCCCTAACTGTTAATGTTTGATAAATGTTGCATACATTTACAATTGAATTTTGAAATATCCAAATAAATATACTGGTTATATTGTATGCTGAACCTTTTGAAATTCCCCTGTTTCTTGTGGTCATCTACTGTCACTATTTTGCTTATTAAAGAGGCTCTTTTCTTTGAAGGTGCAGACAGGGAGCCGGATGCAAATGACGAACCCCATTTCATGTACTATGTCAATGATGGTGTTTATGGCTCCTTCAACTGTATCTTGCTGGACCATGCCAAAGTGTTTCCGAGTGTAATCCAGGTAAATATCTCTTTGTATCTCTTTCTCTTCTATATGTATTTTCTTTTCCTCTATATTCATACATAAATTACCTATTTTTATCCAATGAAAGTTGGGTCTATCTTCTTGGATACAAAAAGATAGGAATTACCATAGCTGCACATCACATTGCCATTAGATTACTATAGCCTCACAATAACATGCACACATTGAAAAAATGTCCTGAACTTTAGCAAGTTGACAAAATGGTACAGACTACTGAATAAGTTTTATTGATGAAATTTGCCTTCAGTTCTTCATCGTTTAGCATTTCTTAAGCAAGTTACTTGCTTTTTCTCAGGTTTGTTCATCATGGAACAAGGATAAGGTGAGATGTCCCTTTTAGTTTCCACTTGCTTTGTAAACTCCAAAATCCTTCCACATGATCCCTATTTCTTAAACTAAATGTTTCTTCCTTCCGTCTTCCTCTTTTCTGTCGCTACCCTTTAGGTCTGAGAACATGGAGTCTCAGCAAAGCAGAACAAAACGTTCGCAAACTAAATTTGTATATTTTTAATAGTTTTGCGTTCTTATTTACAAATGGCCACTATTATACAACTATAAAATGGGAAAAAGATATTATTTCTCAGCTATTTGGGCTGACACAAACTAATTATCTATGTTGCTTAAAACATAGTGGCTGTTGCCAAATTTGAACCCATGGTTCAGATTGACACTAGTTGTAGGGATTGGGTTTTTGACCACTGAATGCAATAATAAAGATGTTAAATACTCTAATTATTACATCTATGTCCTGAAAACTTGGATGAAGTTGATTGCTTTGTATCTTCCTAGATCCTACTGACCATCATTTACAGTTTTCTGACATTATAATTTCATTCTTGAAAATTTCATCTAAAAGTCTCCATTTCATCCACAACTCTGGTTACTTCTCTTCTAAAGTGTTAAACATTCATTGAAGGTTGTGTTTTTAGTTGATCTAATTAAAAAATACTATTAATTGATTTCATCAGTTGTTTATCTCAAGGTTGCCCTTACTGAGCAGGCTTATGATCTGACATTCAAGCTATGCTTTTGCTATCCTCCTCTTTAGGCATTACGTATCTAGGAGTGCATTATTCAATGTGTCCCTCAACTTTCAAAAGCAACAGGGTGTAATTTGAAGCAGACTTGAATGCTATTTCTAGGAGGTTGAGCAAATGTGTGAGACCCCTAGAATCAGTCGCCTAACTTCTGTAGCTGTTTATTTCTCCCTTTTTGTTTACTTCATGAAACTTTATTATAACCAAAGTATTTGGTGCATGGTAAAGGAAATGACACTCTTGGAATGAAATTGGTTAGGTAATTGGATATATCAGGGGTTTCTCTACACCTGTAAATATCTGCTAATCATATGAGTTTATTCTGTGATCTTTCACTGCCAATGTTAAATATCTTTTATTTTCTGCTTCAATGATTGATCTGTGCTTACGTCTGGATCCCATGTTTATTTCAATGGCTCCAGGAGCTACAATAGAAGATACCTTTAAAATGCTGAGCTGATGTATTTGGTGCTTATTTTCAGATTTTCTTTCAAAAGTAGTGCCTTGCAATACTGATTTAACCCTTTAGCATTTAAACCGGCCATATCCAGCCAAAAGTATTCTGCCTGTTTTATGTTCAAACTGGCCAGATTTGGTCTCTCACACCAACCCTACAATATCGTTTTAAAAATTAACAGCTACCTCATCAAAATCTCATAGCTACAAGATAATGCCTGATTAGTTCAAGGCAATGTGGATGAAAAGGCATTAATTTTGGCAGAATAATGCGAACACTTAAGGGTTAAAGTCAAATGGGGAGAAAACGTTTCACATAATCAATATTAGAGCCAGTATTTCATATTTATTTCTTAACCTTCATACCTGAGCTTGCTTTTTCCCTTTTTCTTCAATGATCCTACTTTTTATGGTTGTGGAAAGCCTGTTCCCACTGACTTAATATTTAACATTATTGCTGGAACATTTATCTAATAACATCCATTTCCTTTTCTCCTTCTTGCAGGACCTGTCTGATGTCGATATGTTGTACAGCTCTAGTGTTTGGGGCCCTACTTGTGATGGCTTGGACTGTATCCTGACGGACTGTCAGCTTCCAGCTATGAAAGTTGGTGATTGGCTTTACTTTGAGAATATGGGAGCATACACTTTCTGTGTGTCTTCTCAATTCAATGGTATGCCTGAACCAATACACTACTACTACTGCGATCGAGAGATTTGGTAAGGACTTTACTTCTAATTGTAACATTTTCATGGGAGGGCGATTTTGCAGTGATACAATAAACTTCATTATCTTAATTGTACTTAGTGTTCTCTGTCCATTGTTCACTGTCAGTTAATACTCTGCTGAAAGTTCTAACTAAGATTTCTGAGTTGAGCATCAACGCAGAATTTATATGGACTGCAACTTTACTGATATTTATTGCATTGACTTCAGGAAAGTGGAAGGCTAAATTCATCCCAGTAAGGTTTTGAATTCAGAATAGCGAGGAGAAAGCTAAATATCAAAATGTATTTAATCAATCAAACCATTTTAATTGTAATCTGAAAATTTTCAGTTCAGTTTGGAGCTGGTGTAACAAATAACTTTGGATTATCAAATCTAATTCTACTGCTTTACAAATGGCAAACTGGAAAAATCCATTGTCTGAACATAATTGATGTCTCGTTTATAACTGGATTTACAAAACGATACAGGAGGGGTTAACTAAGTTGATTCCACTTTCATTATAGAAGTGAATTGGGTTAAGTAGAATGTATTGGACCAATAGCCTGTGAGTTTGAATCCACTGCAAGAATTTCATGAGAAATTTGTGGCTGTAGTTTATTAGTTATGAGATTTACTCTTTTACTTGTTTCAGTCATTTGACTGCGGCCATGCTGGAGCACCGCCTTTAGTCAAGCAAATCGACCCCAGGACTTATTCTTTGTAAGCCCAGTATTTATTCTATCGGTCTCTTTTGCCGAACCGCTAAGTAACGGGAACATAAACACACCAGCATCGGTTGTCAAACAATGCTAGGGGGACAAACATACACACACACATATATATGTACATACATATATACGACGGGCTTCTTTCAGTTTCTGTCTACCAAATCCACTCACAAGGCTTTGGTTGGCCGAGGCTATAGTAGAAGACACTTGCCCAAGGTTCCATGCAGTGGGACTGAACCTGGAACCATGTGGTTGGTAAGCAAGCTACTTACCACACAGCCACTCCTATTTCTGTGACTAAGGAGGATGAGAGTATTGTGTGCAGATATTGTGTGTGTGTGTGTTGTTGTGTTGAACGATTTATTAATTTTTGTTGTTTTCCATTTGGTTGTAGGAACAGATTCGATTGGAAGGAGCAGAACTGTGACTTGAAAAGTCGTCGTGTCACTAATTTTGAGGATGATTTAGCATCATTAGAGATTTCAAATATCTAAACTTGACCTCTGATTACCTCTTACAAGTTCATTGGACACTCCATTTGCAGACGCTAATAGTTAGAATCAGTTTATAACTGAGTCGATTATTTAAATATATCAAACTTCTTTTACGTTTTCCTATATTTTTTCCCTTGTTTTTACAACTCTTGAACTGCCTCTGTGTCAACCTCAAAAAATAGATCGGCATAAGGGAGATAACTTAGATTATTTAAATATTCCTTCACTAAATATTTTAGTTTGAATTTAATCTTTGGTTAATCAACATTTTGTTTCTGTTTTTTTTTTTTTTTTTTTTTTATTTAATTTAATAAAATGACTCTTGTAATTAAAAAAAAAAGACAGAAAAATTTTGTGGGAAGGCTTTAGGATAACTTGCACGCTAACATTCTCTGTAAATCTTAACAGCTTCTAGATATTTTCCCTAGTATATTTTTTTTTATGGCATATTTTATGCCAGCAATATTTGGCTGTTACAAACACTAAACAAACTTTTTCCCCTTTAAATCTTTTTTCTTTCCCCTTTTCTCTATGCAGCAACTTTTATCATTAAAACATTGATCCTGTCAGCCTTTATTAGCTGCCAGCTTTTACATTAGGCATTTTAACTTCTAGCTATAGATCTCCATCCCCCATTATTTTATCATTCGACTCTTTTAGACATTGTCGAATTGATTATTCTCCCTCTTTCTTTGTGTATATATATATACATATTTCACTTTTTCCCCTCTCGCCCATCCCTCAAAATTCCCTTTATAAAAAGCAAACCGTTTACTTCAGAAACATTTTATCTCTCAAAATATTATCAGTTGATTTTCTTCTCAATGGTTCCTACTGGAACCATTAGCAGTTATTTACCTTTTTCTAAATTCTGCTGGATTAAAAGAATGATAATACTTTATTACTTCACTCTGCTTTTACCAAAGAATTGTACTTTCAACAGTTCTTAAATTATATATATATTTATTTTTTAAGTAGTTGGCATATTGGAATTGTTCCTGCCAATTTTGTATATGAAGAACATATTGTCTTTGTACATATTATTTAATTGCATTTATTTAAAGCATCATAATATCATTCTCTTAATTTCTAACATTTTTTTAATTAAACTTTAATTACATGGACAATCTAAAATTTTTAATTCTTTTGTTCTGAACTTCAAAATCTATTCTTCATATGTTTGACTAACAAATTAGAATAAATATAAAAAAATATTTACTATATATATATATATATATATATATATATATGTATATACATGCATACACACATATATCAACTAAATGACTGAATGCCATTTATAATGTGATGTGCATGGTGAACATGTAAAGTGCATAGACAGCAGCTGTACTTATATGCTGATAATCTAGGGCAGAAACACTATCTGTGGTAAAATGGAATATATTTAAAAGCAAAGTAGAATCATATTTTTACTTTGCTATTCATTCATGTTTATTTATCTTCTCAATGCTAGAAATATTTTTTTGAAAACTCTTAACCCCATATCTTAGTCTTAACTGCAGCTTGAAACTACTATGCTCAGTTAAAATATATCATTTAATGCTCAACTGGTTATTTTCTCAAACATGAAACTTAATCTAGTTTCCAGTAAAATTGTATCTAGAAAATTCAAAGCTAATCCTTTGCAGATTTGCTTCATTTTTATTTTCAATAAGAAGCCTAACTTTGTGGATAAACTTAATTTGTTAGTTCTCAAGCAAATTTTATTTATATGAGAACTTTTTTTTTTCTAAATTATATGAACACTTCAACCACAATTTCTGCCATGATATAATTACCTTTCACTAATTTTTTTTTTTCCCTAAAGGTTAACTAAATTAGTTTCATAGTTTCTCAGTCTTACCAGAATAGTGCAACTTCCTCATTACAACAGAGCTTTCTATCTATTTATTTATTAATCCTTGAGTCATGGATTTTTCCAGTGTGCAAGTTTCTCCCTTGCTTCTCACAAACTTCATCTAAAATTATTTCTTCTATTTTATTTATTGCATTTTGATTAGTCTAATAATCTCTGTAACAAGGTGGTCAGAGGGGATTAGATTGGTGACCATACAAACTTTGGGAACACCTGCTGTCCAGACACCTACTGGTCAAAATTTCATCATGGAACACACACTCTTACTGCGGGTAACTGCAGTTGAAATATGTGTATCCTTGAAGAAATAAAACTTTCAAAAAATACTTTGCATTTTATTATTACTTCTTACATCCTATTTTTTTTAATGTCTTCATGGTTTTCTGTTGCAGGCTGTGTAGGTACAGTTTGCTTTGTTGCTACATGGTTTCAATCTATTTCACTGTTTAGCTCCAGATCATTTAAAGCTTTGCGAGTGAAAATGGTTGATGGAAACTGTAAGGAAGTCCATTATGTACTAGGAAATGCTGGAAAGTTCCTGGCTTTGGGTAAAAGAAAATAGAGGAGGATCAATTAATTCTGATTTTTACCCAACATATTTGCCTCTCAGATTCACACATTTATTGCAGCGGGCCTCCAACCAGGCCTTTCATAATACCCTTAAAGCCAGGATCTTTTCAGGGACCCCTCATATGTAAGTGTGCACATGTGTATGAATGTTAACATTTTCACACAAAAAAAAACAAAGCACTTGAGCAAAATTTGTGACTAATTGTGGAGGGAGCCTGTGGAAGGGGTTAGACCCAGAAAGACATGGGATGAAGTGGTGAGAAAGGATCTTCAGATGCTGGGCCTCATTTAGGAGATGACAAGGGACCAGGAAATGTGGCAATTCGCTGTGCCTGAGAAGACGCATCAAGCTAAGTAAAATTGCGGTCCTCCACACATACAGGTTTGTCTTTTACTGGTTCTAGAACCACATAAAAGGCACTTGTGCTGGTACTGTGTAAAAGTACATAATGCTGATGGCGTGAAAAAAGCACCCAGCATACTCTAAAGTGATTGGCAACTGGAAAGGCATCCAGCTGTAGAAACCATGCACATAACAGACAATTGGAGTCTGAAGAGGTGCTGTCAAACCGTCCAGCCCATGCCAGCGTGGAAAATGGATGTTAAATGATAATGATGTTGACATTTCCTGTAAAGAAATAGCGTCATAGCCATGCACTTTCAAAGACAAATGGAATAAAGGAATGTCTTGAAAAACATGTAATGGTTAGTGACAGGAAAAGCATCTGGCTGTTAGAAAATAATGCCTTAATAATGAGTATTCTTTCAACCTATTCTAGCAAGGCAATATGGATGAACTCTAGGTGTAAGAGTTACTTTCTTACTCTTTCATAAAGGCAGATATGTAAATTATCAATGGATCAGTAAATTATTTGGGAAGATCCATTAATTTTCTAATGCTTATCAATATAAGAATACTGCTATATCACCACACTTCCTTGTTATGAGTGTTTCATAACAATGAGTCAGTCACTGTGATACTCTGAAGTGAGGACAGAAGAGAAGACTCAAACTCCACATCCAGTACTTTATTGGTACTTTAACCCCAGAAGGACGAAAAGCAAAACTGACCTCAGCAGAATTGGAACTCAAAAGTAAAAAGCCATAAAATACCACAAGGTATCTTGTCCAGTTTAATGAATTGCCAGCCCATAATTCTTTTGATTATAACAATTTATACATAGGCACAAGCCATAAATAGGAAGAACAGATTAGTGGATTAAGTCCATGGTACTTTATTTTTCTTGAGCCTCTTTTGAAAGAATGAATGGCTTAGTTGAATTCAAGGGGATTTAAACTCGGAATCTTGAGAGCCAGAACAAATACAGTACTCTAACGATTTTGTTAATCCATCACCTTTTATAATAATTTCCGACACATACCTGAGGCCAGAAATTTGGGTTTCACTTACAAGATATGAGCCAATGGGGAAATATCTCTGTTCTTTAAACTTAATTGAAACATCACTCAAATTTCCATTAAATCACATCCTAAAGTATTGAAAAGAACAGGACACATTATGGACCTCAGAAGGGGGATTTCTTTTTCTCTTCCCACAGTTTGAAGGGAACACAATCAACCTCAGTGAAATTTGAAAATAGGAAACCCATGTTATGTACTTGCTCTCCAGCCTCGCCTGGCCCTCGTGCCGGTGGCACATAAAAAGACCATCCGTTCGTGGCCGTTTGCCAGCTCTGTCTGGCACCTGTGCGGGTGGCACGTAAAAAGCACCCACTACACTCACGGAGTGGTTGGCGTTAGGAAGGGCATCCAGCCGTAGAAACACTGCCAGATTTGACTGGGCCTGATGAAGCCTTCTGGCTTCACATACCCCAGTAGAACCGTCCAACCCATGCTAGCATGGAAAGCGGACGCTAAACGATGATGATGTAAAGAATATACACACCCTGTTTTTGGCATAACCCTAACCACTAGGTGTGCATATTCTTTACCTTTGCCCTCCATCCCTATTAATATTTTCAGACATTAACATAAGCCTACACATTTTAGGGAGAAGTGTTATCAACATAATCCCATAAATTTGACTGGTGCTTTTTTTTTCTTTTTTATTAGGGTGTGATCTGAGAGAGATTTGGCTGCTCTTTCTGAATTTACAATGTAGAATCTTCTGTATTAGCTCATTCTCTATCAGCCCTGATCATACAAATGATTCAGAGGCAATTGAACCATGTCCATATTGTCCTGTTAAGTATTATCTAGGACAGGTGTGAGCAACCATTTTGAGAAACAGCTGCACTGCTAAAAAAAATTTCCGACAGTTTTTCCTTGATGTGCTATTCAGAAAGTCCTGTGGGTCACAGTTTGCTCATGACCAATCTAGAGTTTTATTATGCAACGTGTCCTGTCCTTTTTGATTTTTTTAGGATGTAGTTTAATGGAAATTTGAGTGATGTTTCAATTAAGTTTAAAGAACATAGAGATATTTCCCCATTGGCTCGTATCTTGTAAGTGAAACAATGAGTTCAATATTTTGTTGACTGTACAGTACTATTGATCATACTTGAACTCACAACACATATTCTAAAAGTATAGCATCTTATCGTCCCTGTCCTTTGAATTTTGGTGGAACCATGGATGGCTAAGACAACAGTATCAAAGAACCAGCCAAAGGTTAAATGGTTTTTATTCTGCAACCAACACTGCACTATGGTGTCCTTTGCTAGTCATGGATAATCTAACACTAGGCAAACAGAGACATCAAGAAACTTGATACTAATGTTGTGAAAGGGCTAGCTTTGGTAAAGAGCAATTTAATGGTTTGTATTTATTCAGGAGTTCAAGTCCTTGTGTGGGCTTAAGTCATGGCCTTAAACTGGGAGCATGATAGTGCTAATAATGACACAGCTTTCAAATCTCTCACTCCACATCAGTATGGACTACAGCCATGGTAAAGGGACCTATATCAGACTTGGACCCTAATAGAAGCATATCAAGTCTGTGATATTGCTCAACATGTCAGAAATAGCTAAATCTCCCCCTAGTCACATCCTCGTGTCATAAAAAAAAGACATAAGATTAGTAGACCAACACATACTGTCAGAAATTGCTGGGATAATTACAACTGGAATATTTTTGATGAGAAGTTTACTCTATCAAGGTTAACTGAGTGCTAAGCAATATGATCCTATTTTCCATTCCAAAATCACAATTTTTTTTTCTTTATATCATTCTGATAAGATAAACTTGTTGAGAGTCGTAGATCTTCAAAATAATATTTTGATTAATTATAAAACCTGTTGGGCAAGAACTAATTGAGTGGCAAGCAAAAGACATTTCGGTACATTCTGAATTACAATCATGCTAACCCCACTATTCATCCTCCCTGGGATCAATAAAACAGGTACCAGTAAAATACTGAGATCAATATAAACGTGTATGTGGCTTTCCTCCTGCTAAGCACGTAAATTAACCAAAAGATTGATTCTGAATTTCTAGAAATTATCTCCCCTTACCCTTAAAAGCTGCTACCAGTTGCCATAAGAATTTTGTAACTAAATGGGATATTTCAAATGATTAGAAATTTTTGGCATATATCATTCATTACATCTTCCATTTAATTAAACAATCAGCTACATCCCAACCTCTATAAATAAGGAATTACAGAGCAAAGAATTTTTATTTTGTATAATATAAGCCTTCACTCTTACCCATAAAATTATCAACCATCGTACAAACAATAACTCTGAGCACCTTTTCAAACTCCACCCATCTAACACCCGTGGACATATTTACAAAGTCAGAAAACAGCACAGCTCCCATGACTTCAGGAAACATTTTTTCACGCTGAGAGTTGCTGAAGCATGGAACAAACTGCCGGCATCAGTTGTTAGTTGTCGGAGTACTGAATCCTTCAAAACTTCCATGCTTTCTGAGATTCGCCAACGCTACACCTGATTTTCTCCCCTCCATACACACACGGGCATCTATCTGACTCATACATTGTTCGCTTTCCAGACATTTTTACATTACTGCATGTACTTTATATGCACTTTCTGACAAGTTGTGGTGCACCTGAGCACTATACAATAATTTCATTATTATATTATTATTATATATTTGGAATAATATTCTCCTTCCATCATCATTTATGATGGGTTATTTCTTAATTATCTTCAGCATCATTATTATTTTATACTTGTTTTGTATACATACATGTGTTGCACTGCATCTTCTCAGACTCTTTAACATATGTTGCGCCCAACAACAGAGAAATCCACCAGTCTGTATTATTGTACATGACATGGTTCTTATGATTAGATGCCTGTCCTATCATCAACAATATCACTGTGTGGAGACTGGATGCATTTTACTGTGCTACCTAGCACTAGAGAGGTTGTTTGTTAGGAATAAAGAGTTCTCTCTATCCTATATTAATCTATATACTGAGTTATAATCAAGGTGGCGAGCTGGCAGAAACGTTAGCGCCCCGAGCGAAATGCTTAGCGGTATTTCGTCTGACGTTACGTTCTGAGTTCAAATTCCACCAAGGTAGACTTTGCCTTTCATCCTTTCGGGGTCGATAAATTAAGTAACAGTTACGCACTGGGGTAGATGTAATCGACTTGATCCGTTTGTCCCCTCTGTGTTTAGCCCCTTGTGGGCAGTAAAGAAACAGTTATTTCGTCTGACGTTACGTTCTGAGTTCAAATTCCGCCGAGGTAGATTTAGCCTTTCATCCTTTCGGGGTCGATAAATAAGGTACTAGTTTCGCACTGGGGTCGATGTAATCGACTTAATCCATTTGTCTGTCCTTGTTTGTCCCCTCTATATTTTGCCCCTTGAGGGTAGTAAAGAAATATATATACTGAGTTACTGCTTCTTTAGACAGGTTACCTTCACTATAGCATCTGCAATCCATGTTTCCACTGTTGCTTCTTATAAAGTATTTGTTTTGTATCCTTTTGTGAGTTGCACAGAGCACCCTGCTTTAAACTATAGGCTGTTGTGCAAAGAATAAGACATGTTAGATATGGATATCCAAAATGGATATTGTTTAGGAGTAGCTGTGTGGTAAGTAGCTTGCTAACCTACCACATGGTTCCGGGTTCAGTCCCACTGCGTGGCATCTTGGGCAAGTGTCTTCTGCTATAGCCCCGGGCCGACAAATGCCTTGTGAGTGGATTTAGTAGACGGAAACTGAAAGAAGCCTGTCGTGTATATGTATATATTTATATGTACGTTTGTGTGTCTGTGTTTGTTCCCCTATCATTGCTTGACAACCAATGCTGGTGTGTTTACGTCCCCCGTCACTTAGCAGTTCGGTAAAAAGAGACCGATAGAATAAGTACTGGGCTTACAAAGAATAAGTCCCGGGGTCGATTTGCTCGACTAAAGGCGGTGCTCCAGCATGGCTGCAGTCAAATGACTGAAACAAGTAAAAGAATAAAAGAGTAAACTGAAGAGAGAAGTCCTTTGACATGGGGTAAAAGGTGGGGAAGAAAACTACCGTTTATGGGGATTTTTTTTTTCTGATCAGAAACTTGGTTCAGATCGTTGCGGTAGAGTGGAGTCTATTAAAAGCACTCAGGTGCAGGGTGGTAGTGTTAAACAGAGCAACGGATGGAATCTACCTCCAAAGGTTGCTTTCCTTTAACCTCAGGTCACTTCTGATCAGGCAAACCTTCGTCATCAAAGTATTGATCATCCTTCCTTAATGTAGTCCTGATCCAGGATTACACTGTCTAATGTGTCCTTCCATTTTGAAGCCAGTAAATTAGGATTTGAGGGTGATATAGCTGTTATTTCTAGTAGGATGAACAGCCACATAGAGGTTCCTCAACAGTAGTCTGTAGATATTGCTTGGCTGCAGTGTATAACAGAAAGTAATATACTGCAGTATTTCACAATGTTTATGACATGTTTCAACATTTCACTACAGCTGACTCATCAGTGTAAACAGTTTATCTTAGTGTAGGTGGGAACTGCAGTTAATGGATGACTGTTACTGTGTAGATTGTTCCCACCCAAATCTTCATTTCACTAAACAATATCTTTCAGTTATTCTGTTCCGGTGGAATTTGATAGTAGCCATGACATTACCGAGAGTCACTTCATCTCTTAGTTATCCTTCTACACTTTTAATTTAATTCTTTAGCTCATCGGTCTCAGGCTTATACAATATATGTACAAGTGACATTAGACGTAATCTTTAAGACCATCTACACACTTATAATTGTGCATAAACGAATGTACAGAAGCAAATCTATATAGAAAAATAAAACATTAAGACACACTAACACACCCCAAACAGCTGTTGAGACTATTCTTATCTCAAATCTACCCAACAATGATCTTCATCTTTTTGATCTCCATGTGTCCAACACACGTGGACATGCCTACAAAGTCAGAAAATAGCACAGCTCCCATGACTTTCAGAGTTGCTGAAGCATGGAACAAACTGCCTGCGTCAGTTGTTGACTGCCATGACACTGCATCCTTTAAGGCCCTCATGCTTTCCGAAATCCGCCGAAACTACACCTGATTGTCTCCCTTCCATACTCATACACATATGTGTATGTCATGACTCATGCACTGTTCTTTTCCTGACACTTGTACATTACCCTATGTACTATACATACACTTTAGATGAGTTGTAGTGCACCTGAGCACTGTACACAATGTTTTATTATTATTTATTATTAAAAGTGGCCAGCTACCTATATGTGCAAAACGTCACACATCATTATTTTAATGGCACAGGTTCCTCTGTCCAGTTGTCTCATCTCTCTTTTCACAGCATCTACTCTTAAAACCTTGTTGTCTAGATACTGCCAGCCATGCCATCTAAACTATGGGTTGGCAGCCTAACTCCCATACACCTGGTACTGCTGGGCTAATGAATGAGACAATGCATTTGCTTGATCTGCTAGAAATGCCAGCCTAATCCCCCTCAAATTACACTCTATTGTCTTATATAACACATTGGACAATGTAGTTTTTTTATACAAAATTTCAAGATGGTTACAGTTTGAATGACTTTACTCAGGCATCTGCAGGATCTAAACAACAATATTTGCAGTAAATGTTTTCTGAAATTTTTTATTAGTTTTACAATTTTACCATGGTTGTTATGTTACATCAACCAAGTAAAAGTGGGGGAAAGACATGGACATGTCATTTATTTTAGCAGATCATTAACCACTCAAGATAAAAGAAGAACGTCTATAGGAAATGTCACTGCAAAAATTGCACTCAAATCATTCTCTCCTGTCTTAAAGGAAAATAAAACAACAGGACTATTTAGATAATGTAATTCTGATTACACTGTACTTGAGCAGATAAAAAAAAAAAGATATTTCGATCATAATAGAAATCATTTAGATGACTTGGAGTTTTATAGTTACTTCACATTCAAGGTGGTAGCAAAATGTTCCTGGACTAGTTCTGTAGCTCATCAAAAGATAGCAGCACATGGTTGTGTGCACAGAGAGAGCCAGTAGCGACTTTCATGAGGCAGTAGACCATCTGCTGAGTGACATTGTTCCAAGAAGCATGGGTGCCTCAAAAGCAGAAGAACATCCCTGGAAATGTGGTATTGTGCATCCAGAATTTATCCCGGTAGGGCCAGACTATCAGTTGCAAGTTCTACTGGGTTGTTTTGAAGTATTTGAGAGAGAACATTCAGTGAAAGTGACCAAATCTGTGGAGTGAAACGAGTTGGATTCTTCATGACAACAATGCACATTATTACCCAGCTCTTCTCACTTATGAGTTCCTCACCAAAAACAACATGGTATTGCTTCTCCACCCATCCTATTCACCAGATTTAGCACTTGCAGACTTCCATCTCTTTCCCAAAATGAAAATGCAGCTCAAAGATCACTGTTTTAATACCATTGTTGAGATCCATAGCAAATCACTGATGATCCTTGACTCACTTATGGAAAACAACTTCCAGGCTGGATTCCAAAAGTGGCAGGAATGCTGGGACCAGTGTATTGTTGCACAAGGTGACTATTTCAAAAGAGATAATGTCAAAACATAGGTAAATAAGTTATTTTTTATTTAGCATAAGTCCTGGAACTTTTTGTTACCACCATGTAATGTCCCTTATCACAAGGACTGTTTAGACAATTTATAACATCTGCAAGCTCCTTCTAGACTAGATAAAATAGAAATATTTATACACACATAAACAAACCAAGGAGTGCAAGTAAATTTCCTTAAAATCATCACATCCTGCGATCTTAAAAATGACATGTTGTCCTAGATGCATATATCTGAAAAAAAGTAAAAGATAGGATGGTCACTGCTGGAATGCCATTGATCGCATCTACTGGTTCGGATCCTTCATTGTTTCAAACAACAACATGAATGAATCAATAAAGAAAACTCTACACAATTGCTTGGACAACTAGAAATAATAGTTTCATGTCTCTGAAACCATACACTACTGTCTTTAACCCTTTCGTTACTAACCCGGCTGAAACCGGCTCTGGCTCTGAGTACAAGTGTCTTTTTTTCATAAGTTTTGAATTAAAATCTTCCACCAAACCTTAATCCCAATTTATGTTCCTAACACTAGCTGAATGGTAACTAAATTATTTTACTAAATTCTTTGTTATATTTAAAGTAATTGAAAGAAGCACAGAACATCTCAAAATAAATACGGTAATGAAAGGGTTAAAACATAAGGACACATCAGATAATCTGGTCTTATAAGCACCCTTTTGATAAAAGATGTGGGATTGAAGGTTAGACCATCTTTGATTATCTGTCTGCTGTAAGAGGGCTGAGTTGGAGCTTATCAACAACAACACACTCACAACAGAGTTGTCATAATCCAGAGTCTGTGACTCTCCTCAAATTCATTATTTCTCCCTGACATTCCACCAAATGGACATAACATCTCTCCTTTTCTCCTTTTTCCTTCTACATATCCTCCCACTCTACCTTCACTTCCTTTCAAGTAGAACAATTACATACCAATTGAGGTTTCAAACTGGTGACCACAAACAGCAGTAATCATTCTTCAGATATTACACTAACTCAAGACAAATATACTTTAGATTTTCCTTTAAATAAACATCAACAAAATGGGGAGTGGACTCATTTCCATGATGTTTACAATTTTTAAATACTAATGTTACTATGGGTATGAGGACATTTTTAACACTGTGTATTTTTCATTGCCTTTATATATGAGAGAAACTCTGTGTGTGTGTGTGTATGCAGTTATAGTGGAGGCGCAATGGCCCAGTGGTTAGGGCAGCGGACTCGCGGTCGTAGGATCGCGGTTTCGATTCCCAGACCGGGCGTTGTGAGTGTTTATTGAGCGAAAACACCTAAAGCTCCACGAGACTCCGGCAGGGATGGTGGTGATCCCTGCTGTACTCTTTCACCACAACTTTCTCTCACTCTTACTTCCTGTTTCTGTTGTACCTGTATTTCAAAGGGCCGGCCTTGTCACTCTCTGTGTCACGCTGAATATCCCCGAGAACTACGTTAAGGGTACACGTGTCTGTGGAGTGCTCAGCCACTTACACGTTAATTTCACGAGCAGGCTGTTCCGTTGATTCGGATCAACCGGAACCCTCGTCGTCGTAACCGACGGAGTGCTTCCTCCCTAATGCAGTTATATCTGAGAGTAACTTCGTGTGTGTGTTTGTGCATTTATACCTGATATTAAGTGATTTTATAACACCTGCAAACATGGTCTGCTGGAGAGCATACTCACCCAGTGCCATTTACTATAAACATTTTATGCCGTTGTTCATCAATTTTTGTGATTGTAACAAAATAAGAAGCTTATTGTATACAACGCTCAGATGTACTGCGACTGTTTCATCAATAATGCAACAAACAACAGGAGACTAAAAACAGATCCTTGTGAGATGCCAGACATCATTACATAGGGCACACAATGCTGTTCTAGTACTGTGATTGCCTCTTTCCAACTGGGAATAAAAGATTTCAGCCAGTTATAAAGATTAGCCCCCATGACCACTGCAGAAGCATTTGCAGAAAGTAAAAGTACAGGTAAAAAAAAAAATAGGCTAATATTTGTGGGCTCATTAATTGGCAAAAGTAGATTGTAATGAATTTGAATATACAGAGTCATAAGTTAAATCTGTAATAAAATACATATTCTCTAGACAATCTTATTATTTAGTCTATAATTTTGTCTGAATTTATACTAAGCCTGTAATTTAGTCTTTGTCTGTAACATATTGAACAAAATTATAGGCTAAAATCTATGGGTAATAGCTCAAATAAGCACAATTTAAATACAGACAACAATTACGGATAAATTTTTTTTTAATAGTCTAAATACCCATTGCAATTACTGCCAAATGCTTCTGTGCTTGATTTGGGTCTATTGGCTAAGAATTGTTTCATATTTACTGTGCAGTACTATCTCTCTCTTAATCTGTTGCTCTGTCTTCCTTTCATCTTTCCTCATATATCCATTTGTATATGTAATTCTTATACATGCACTATCTCCCACTGAAATAAAATTTTCGTTCATAACTTTGTTTTCAGACTTTTTCATATCAAACCAAGGGAGATAATTCTGGAATCCTTTGCCCAATTCCTTTTGATAGAAACATTCAAACAGTTTCTTTTTCCCTTCTGCCTGAACAGATGTAAATATTTGATTCTTCAGTGCAAAAGATCTCTGGCTTTACTGTTCCAATCAGTCATATCAGATAATTGTTTTGGTCATGCTTTCTGCTTTAGAAAACGGTTGAGTGAGTTTTCTTGGGCAACTCATGGCTCTTAATCTTTAACAGAGTATTCATATCATATATATACATGTATGTGTGTGCATGTTAGAGGTGCAAAAATATTGATGAAGACAACAGCATAGAAGATAAAGGGATAGCAAAGGTATTTATTAGTTTGATGTTCAATGAGACAAAATGTAAAGGTGTACAAAAGTGTATTTGGTATTTCAAGCTTAAGCTCTTCTTCGGAAAGTTACACCGAAGGAAAAAGGTAGAGAAAGGAGGAAAATGGAGTAATAGAAAACGTATATTTCTCCGAGTCAGACCATATTGAATATGACTGGAGATCAAAAGACTTGAAGTGAAAGAGAAGGAAGAAGATTTGTGTCTAACTTTGCATGTAGACTTTTAACCTATAGTTATATTATCTCTCATCTCTCCAGGATCAACCTCTTGTTAGTCAGGAGTGAGGTTCCATCCGAGCTGAGCAGGGGGGTTGATCCATCGGCACAGAGACTTGGGAGACACTTGCTGCCGACCGCTCATCCTGGCGCAGCGCAATCACCACAGGAGCAAAGACAGCCGAGGAGAGACGGATTCAGTCAGCAGAACAGAAACGCCAGATGTGGAAAGCCACAGCCACCTGCACCAATAGCACAGCCCCTACCCACTTCTGCCCCACCTGTGGGAGGGGCTTTCTTGCCCGGATTGGCCTCACCAGCCACCTCCGGTCTCATAGCAGCAATTCCACCAAATGATGTCAATGGTCATCTTCGAACCCGAAGGACGAACATTATTATTAGTTATATTGTAGATTT
>NC_043004.1:102826570-102836570 GCF_006345805.1 Octopus sinensis | reverse complement strand
TCGGTAATATAAAGACAACATTTATAACAAATATTGCTATGAAATATTTGGTGGCTTTAGAATGTATTCACTGTGGAATATATTATTTTGGTTTAGTCAACCTTATTCTTTTTGCATTATGTCTGCAGCCTTAAGTGGGGTGGATTGACAAAAGAATCATTAGAGCACTTGAAAAAATACCTTGCAGTCTTTCTTGCAACTCTTTGTGTTGTGAGCTCAAATATTGCCAGAGTCGACTTTACCTTAAATACCCACCAGGGTCAATAAAAAGAATTATTAGCCAGGTATTGAGGTCGATAGTATTGATTATATCATTCCACTCAAAAATTGCATCCTTAAGCATAATTACTAACCTTATACAAAACTTAAGGGAGACTACAATAACAGAATACTGCTCCCACATCTGAGATATACAGACATACAAACCTGCATCGCAAAGCAGACCACTCAAAGTGATTGGCATGAAGTCTCTGCTTAACTGAAGTGCTGCAGTTTCTGGTTAACTGAAGTGCTGACCCTCATTCTTCCTTTTCTACTTCTGCTACAATAGATCTGCTTCTCAGAACTGCTAGAGCTCATATCATCTCCTCTTAGATCCATCCAAATCACCTGTATTTCCTGTTTTGTGATCCACATTCCTGTCTACCACATCCACTCACAAGGCTTTGGTAGACAGAAATTGAAAGAAGCTCATCATATATAATGGTTTCAATTTTTTGGCACAAGGCCAGCAATTTCAGGGAAGAGGCTAAGTCAATTAGCTCAACCCCAGTGTTCAACAGGTACTTATTTTATCAACCCCAAACAGACGAAAGGCAAAGACAATGACTTGGCATTAATTTATTTTGTTTCTTCTTATTTACTCTGTGTTGTGCATGTAACACATGTTGTCTGCAAGGTTCAGTCAATTTCCTTCAATGTATAATCAATTTCGAAATAATCTTTCAGTCTGGAAGAAAATCCGGCATACTTCCACATATGTGCATCTCCATCAACTTTGTTGCCTCATAACTTCCAGAAAAATGGATATTTTGTAATGAAGTTTTCAACAAATATGCTTCCAATTATATCAGAATTTGCCTTGAAAAAACATTTTTCGGGAGTGGGTAGAGGAGTTTCAGAAAATTCATATGAGTCGGCTTTGTTTCCTCATAACTTTCAGAAAATTGATATTTTTAAAAAGAAATTGTCAATAAATAACTTTCAGGATGTGTAGATTCCAATTATAACAGAATTTAATATAAAATTCAAAATTGGTGAACTTGTCATACACATACATACTGACACACATCATATATATATCTACAAATTGAAACTTGAAATTTCATAAAAATTGTGATCTGTGTCAGTATGTCAGCTCACCAATTTTCTTTTTCAAATTAAATGACGATATAATCATAACTTACACACTCTGAAAGGTATTTGTAGAAAAAAGCGGTGAGCTGGCAAAATTGTTAGCATGCCGGGCGAAATGCGTAGCCGTATTTCGTCTGCTGTTACGTTCTCAGTTCAAATTCCGCCAAGGTTGGCTTTGCCTATCATCCTTTCGGGGTCGATAGATTAAGTACCAGTTATGCACTGGGGTCGATGTAATCGACTTAACCCCTTTGTCTGTCCTTGTTTATCCCCTCTATGCTTAGCCCCTTGTGGGCAATAAAGAAATAAAAAACGTTAGCATGCCGGGCGAAATGCGTAGCCGTATTTCGTCTGCCGTTACATTCTCAGTTCAAATTCCGCCGAGGTTGACTTTGCCTTTCATCCTTTCGGAGTCGATTAAATAAGTACCAATTACACACTGGGATCGATATAATCGACTTAATCCGTTTGTCTGTCCTTGTTTATCCCCTCTATGCTTAGCCCCTTGTGGGCAATAAAGAAATAAAAACGTTAGCATGCCGGGCGAAATGCGTAGCCGTATTTCGTCTGCCGTTACATTCTCAGTTCAAATTCCGCCGAGGTTGACTTTGCCTTTCATCCTTTCGGAGTCGATTAAATAAGTACCAATTACACACTGGGATCGATATAATCGACTTAATCCGTTTGTCTGTCCTTGTTTGTCCTCTCTGTGTTTAGCCCCTTGTGGGTAGTAAAGAAATAGGTATTTGTAGAAAATTTCATTAAAGAAATATCCATTTTCCCGAAAGTTATGAAGAAATAAAACTGACTTGTGAATTTTCTGAAACCTTTCCACCCAACACTCAGAAAATTTTTTTCAACACAAATTCTGATACGGTCAGAATCAACACCATCTGAAATGTATTTGTAGAAAATTTTATTGCAAAACATCCATTTTTATGGAAGTTATGAGGAAACAAACCCAGCATGTGTGGAGAGGCACATGTGGAGGGGCACATGTGGAGGTATGCTGAAAAATTAAATCTTTTATTTTCATTTTTTTAGCTGAGTTTTCTTCACTGTCTGGTGCTGACTTTTGAAGAATTCTTTCCTTCACTTACTGTAGACTTAAAAACGAAAGATCACCTTATTTATAACCACTCACAGAAAGAAGTAAACTCAACCATAAACATGAGATAAAGCAAGATAAAAATCATTGACCTCTCCTCATCTGATAATATGGTAGACCTTCTCCTTAGCCAGTTATATTTACATAGTTTCTATATAAGGAAGAAAGAATTAATTGTTAGTACTAACTACAGTTTGTGTAGCCACAGAAATAAATATCAGAGACTTTATTGTCCAACAGCAAACAGTTTTTTTTTTTTTCGTTTTGCTTTTAATGCAAAAATTTTAAACAAACATTTAAACTGAATGTTTTTTTTTCTCTTCTCTAAACTATTTTTCAACTCTATGATTGTCACAGAACTCAGGAAGTTTAAAACCAATCCTTTTGTGATTGACATGAAACTGTGCTGTGGAAATAAATGAGAAGTTATTCAAATCCAAGGAGAAATATTTATATATGTTTTCTTTTTTAGGGCAAGTGTAACAATGCAGCTGTTCTTACAATTGACTTATTTCTTAGTAGAATTCCTTTTCAGTTTGTAAACAGACCATTCAGTAAAACAGAATTTTATATATTAATTAGCGATTGTAAAGACAGTAATTACGATTAGTGTAGACAAGAAAAAACAGGCAGCAAATACAAAAGACTCCCTCTCTCCTCATTCAGTCATCAGTTAAATATTTTACTTAACTTCAACTTTCAGAAAATTCCTGGAAATATCATGGTAATCATCGTTGTGGTCATCTTCCCTTTTGCTTTCCAGTGAGTAGTTGCTGGAATGTTGTTGTTGTAGTTTAGGTCTAGGTCAGTTTTATGTTCAACACACGGACGATTCAACAAAGGTACCTCACAAGAAATAGCTGACAAATCTACCTCAAACAATACTCTGTCGAATTAGAAAAGAGAGGACTTAGTGAATACTTTTATCTTTATAGGTGTAGGAGTGGCTGTGTGGTAAGTAGCTTGCTTACAGACCACATGGTTCCAAGTTCAGTCCCACTGCATGGCACCTTGGGCAAGTGTCTTCTACTATAGCCTCGAGCTGACCAAAGCCTTGTGAGTGGATTTGGTAGACGGAAACTGAAAGAAGCCCGTCGTATATATGTGTGTGTGTATATATATATATATATGAATGTGCGTGTATGTTTGTGTGTCTGGTGTGTTTATGTCCCCATAACTTAGTGGTTCGGCAAAAGAAACCGATAGAATAAGTACAGTAAATCTTGTACACTGAATGTACTATATGGCAACTGTATCTACCCCTTTTTTGCATATTGAACAAGCTGTTTCCTTAATGAAAATAAGGTCTTGTCTCTCTTCCTACTTATTAAAACTTTGGTATTTGTAAAAGTTACTTCAAGACTTCTTGATTCTAGGAATTTCTCTAAATTTTATAGATTTAATTATAAAAACTTGGTCATTTGCATACAGGAATTCCCATGGATAGCTATCTAAAATTCCTTTGTTGTAGCCTGAAGGATTATAAAAACTAGAAGGGCTGATGGCTGAGCCCTGTTGGACCACTACCTCCATGCTAAATTCATAATTTAAAAGCCATTGTCTATCTCTAGGTTCCTAACTAACCACCAGGTTATAGAATATAGAATTTTGTCAAAAGTTTTCTTTAGGTTTAGGGATTTAATCTGATGTAAGTACAGCTGCAGTTGACTGACAAGGAAGATAGAATTAGTACTTCTTCTTGGTACAAAAGCAAAGTACATCTCATCTCTACTAGTTCTCTTCCTAATCAGTTATGTCATAGATTTTGCCATAACTTTCATGTTCTGGTTCAACAATTCAATACCTCTGTAATTGTTTTTCATGGTGCTGCTACTCAGATCATTGGGTTTTATGCCATCCTATACTGAGTGGTTACGTGAGTGGTACCAGCATGTCACCTACTCTGCTGGATATTCTAGTCATCCCAGTGACAATACTTAGTGAGCTTGCTGTCTTCCATTACCTTCATATCAATAGTTGTGCTTACAACTCTACTACTGTCAACTTCACTGGCCAATCACTGTTGAGATTTCATGGGGTAGACTTTCTCTCTCTCCTATGCATTTCCTCATCTAGCAACATCTTTATAGGATTTCAATGTCTCTTTGTTTTCAGTGTCACTGAGGGCATTATCATTCCATACACACTTCTCTCTAATAGTGTTTTGGTTCTCTCTAGTACACTGCTTTGCAAACCTAAACATCTGATACTGTAAAACTTCTTGCTTTCTGCTTGACATACAGCTTCTCTTCTAGCTAAATGGTATTGTTCTTTGTTGTCCCCTTTCTGTCCTCGTTCCAGATTTGTGCCTTAGCTTTAATGTATCTGTCTAAAACACTGTTCCACCTTCATGTCACCTTCCATTTGACAGGAAACTAACACTTATCACAGATCTACTCAGTAGCCTTCATCTAGTTGTCTCATCAGAACTCTAAATGGTCCTCAATGCTATAAATTTCCATCCCCTTCCTATCATCAAATACTTCAACCAGAATTCTACTGATCTGACTAATGTTCATAGTCTGGGGTGTATTTCTTTTGCAATGCATGTCTATTGGAAAATGTGAATCTGGTAACGTATGTAGTGGCACAAGCAGCCAGCGCCCTATTGGATGAGATCTCGCGGAAGCCATTGCCATCTCCGAGACTGGAGCGAGACCTCACCTGCATCCATTTGCCATGTGCAAGATGAAAATGAGGCTCGTTGTGGAGAAAACTATATAAAGGGAGAACCCTCTTCAAATTCCTCTTCTTGGGCGCCATTACACAGCAGCACTGGCTGAACATCAGCACTGGCAGAGGTTTTCTGCCTGTCTATCTCCAAAGGCAATGTGTCCACACTATCGGAGCTTAAGATGGTGGCTGAGAGTAGTACACTTCACCTTTCCTGTAAATAAACCAGTTGTAAATAGCATTTGTGCTTGAAGTCTTTTCTCTTCACCTGCCAGAAGCCTGAACTACATAAAGAACAAGAAAGATGATGGAAGGAAATGATATTCTTCCGATACCGTAAACCTTGCCTTCTATCATTAAACATTCAATAACATTTAAAGCTAAATCTGACCTATTTCATTGAAAATCCCTTTCAACACATTATTGTAGTGAAGATATGAGGACTTCACATTTCTCCTAATTTTTGCAATGAGTCCTGTCTATCTTCCCACACTATATATGAGTCAACAAGGGAACCTCTATGTGATCACTTGGCCAGCTAAAAATAACAATCAATTCTCTCCTATTTTTAGATAACCATCTTAAGGAAAAAAAAAACAAAAACAAAAAATGACATGTTGGATAATATAAACTGAAGTACACTATGTCTGAAGAACTGGGGTGGTCAAGGCTAAAATATCTTTGATTATAGATCTGCTTAATCAGGACTCTAGTTACGTTAGCCATTCTAAAATAGTGTCCCAGGTGTAAATTAGCACTCAGACATGCTAATTATCTTAAAATAGCACTTCAGCCATGTTATCTCATCAGGGTAAAGAAAAAAAAGTAAATCAATAAATAAAAATTTCCTCCCCACTCATTGTAAACTATAGCAACAACAACTCTGTTCTAACATTACGTGTAATAATACTTTATCCCAAAGTCAGCTGATCTGTGAGTAATCTTATATAGTGTTTCTCAGATCTTACTTGAACTGGACGAGTCTAACCGCATCTTCATCTCTCCTTCCCTCTCACTCACTCACCCACTCATTCACTCTCTCTCTCATTCTCTCCTCAAAGTGAATTTCTATAGAGGAAGGAAAACTCAAGGATATTAATAATTGAATTAAAACGGGAACATGATATGGGTTTTATGTATTTTCACAATGTGAAAGTTTGTCTTAAATTACAAGGTTTTCCAACAATTAAATTCTGCTGTAAACAAATGAAGTATTGATATTATATCTCTGTAAGTTAGCACACCAAACAAAATGCTTAGCGGCATTTCATCTGTCTTTGCATTCTAAGTTCACATTCTGCTGAGGTCAGCTTTGCCTTTCATTCTTTCGGGGTCAATAAAATAAGTACCAGTTGAACTCTGGAGTTCTCTGCCCCAAAATTGCTGATCTTGCACCAAAATTTGAAATCAATATTGTGGTTGGCATTAGGAAAGGCATCCAGCTGAAGAATACCATGCCAAATCAGACTGGATCCTGGCACAGCATGCCAGCCCAGCCAAAGCATCCAACCCATGCCAGCATGGACAATGGACGTTAAATGATGATGATGATGATGATAATGATGATGATGATGATTGTATCTCTGTAGTAAGCAGTGAGTTGGCAAAATCATTAGCAAGTCAGACAAAACACATGTGGCATTTCTCCCAGCTTTACAGTCTGAGTTCAAATCCTGCCAAGGTCACCATTGCTTTTCCTCCTTTTAGGATCAATAAAATAAGTTGAGCACAGTTCCCAATGCATTCGATTAGCACCCCCCCCCCATCTGCTTCCTCACAAAATTTCAACCTTTAATAGAATTGAATATTATACCATTGTATATTAGCTCAAAAGAAAAGTATTTTTATTCAATGAGAAGACTTCATATTCATTTGACCAAACCAAGAACTCAACATCTCTATCTAAACACTTTAATTAAGCTCATTTGTTCCTTTCCCATTGTTCCTGCCGTGTTGCCTTCTTCACTGTTTAAACATTTGTCAAATTCTTGTACTTCAAAACAAGATTTCACTCTGTTCATTTGGTTTTCCATCTACTAAATTGCTTTGGTCTGAATTGCATATTAACTACCATAACCTCCTTGAATTTTTATAAACCCCTACATGTATAATGACTAAAGAAAACCGTAAACAGAGTAGTCCATCCTTATTTTTTAAGCCTGATACTTATTATATTGGTCTATTTTGCCGAAGTGGACAAGTGATTTGTACTTTGTACTATTGCCCAAGGCCAACCAAATTGCCTTGTGTGTGAATTAGATGGAAACTGAAAAAAGCCCATTGTGATGGTCATGATAACAATGATGATAATAATAATTGTGGCTGTGATGGTGGTGGCAGTGGTGGTGGCAGAGGCGGTGGTAGTGATAGTGGCAGTGGTGGTGGTATTGATGATGTGATGGTGGTGATGATGATGATGTCAATGATGGTAAGGATTGTTGGGTCAAATTTATTGGTGTTGACTTCAGCAGTATTTGAACTTAGAATGTAAAGAGCTTGAAGAAATTCTATCCGATGTACTGGACCTCTATGCAATCACTCTAATTGAATTTAAAGTACATCATCATCATCATCATCATCATCGTTTAACGTCCGTTTTCCATGCTAGCATGGGTTGGATGGTTCGACCGGGGTCTGGGAAGCCGGGAGGGGGCACCAGGCTCCAGTCTGCTCTGGCAGTGTTTCTACAGCTGGGTGCCCTTCCTAATGCCAACCACTCCGTGAGTGTAGTGGGTGCTTTTTACATGCCACTGGCACAGGGGCCAGAGGAGGCTGGCAATGTCCACAATCATTTGGTGGTTTTTACGTGCTACCAGCATGGATGGCAGTCAAAGTGTACAATAAATAGTAATGTTATTTTCAAATTTTAGCACAAGGCCAGCAATTACACTATACACTAACTCCAGTGCCCAGTTGATACTTATTTTATTGACCCCAAAATGATGAAAGGCAAAGTCAACCTTGTCAGAATTTGAACTCAAAACATAAAGACAGATGAAATGCAGCTATACCTTTAGCCCGGCATGCTACCAATTTTGCTTCCTCACTGCCTTGCAATTGCTAGTAAGATTCAAAACTTAGATAATATAGCTAGCTAGGTAGAAAGAACCCAGGTATTCAGAATCCACATACATCTAGACTCTATGTAAAAAGTGCCAGTTGAAACAGCTGGAGTAATATTGAAAGAGAAAATGTATGCAGTGAATAGCAAATGTAAATATAAAAACATTATTGATTGATCTATAAATATTCTTGGGTATGGCTGGTATTATTGTTGTTGTTGTTTTTGTTGGAGTCATTGATTATTCAGTTCAAAACTGCCTGAATATTTTGATCAATGGATGTATTTATTTATATGTCAGTCACAAATGATATCCATTGCCACCTTCCAGAATGTCTCACACACCTGCACTTTTCCTCATCTTAGTGAAATTCTCTCATAGATTAAAACATTTAAAATGGACTAAATGTAGTCACGTGATCATAAGAACTTATCCTTGGTGACTTATGTGGTTATTTGGCCTGCTAGAAGTAGCAACCAAATTCTCCTTCAAACCAGTCCTTATAATCTAAAAGAAAAATGGGGAAAAGAGGGAGACATTGGATAAAGGAATTATGTCAGTAAATAAGACAGGATGTTTACGGATGGTAGGTCTTGATCATGGGTCTACTCAATCAAAACTGACTTGAGACTAAATAATAACAATGATTCATAATTAAGTAGGAAAAATATGAAACAGGCGCAGGAGTGGCTGTGTGGTAAGTAGCTTGCTAACCAACCACATGGTTCCGGGTTCAGTCCCACTGCGTGGCATCTTGGGCAAGTGTCTTCTACTATAGCCCCAGGCCGACCAATGTCTTGTGAGTGGATTTGGTAGATGGAAACTGAAAGAAGCCTGTCGTATATATGTATATATATATATATATATGTGTATGTGTGTGTGTTTGTGTATGTGTGTTTGTCCCCCTAGCATTGCTTGACAACCAATGCTGGTGTGTTTACGTCCCCATCACTTAGCGGTTCGGCAAAATAGACCGATAGAATAAGTACTGGGCTTACAAAGAATAAGTCCCGGGGTCGATTTGCTCGACTAAAGGCGGTGCTCCAGCATGGCCACAGTCAAATGACTGAAACAAGTAAAAGGGTATAGAGAGTATGTGATTGTGAGTTTCTTCTGGATGTTTTACAGATTATTCAGGAACTTTCCAGAACATGAAGTATCCAAGTAGTACCTTGGTAGTTTGGAGCTATACCACATTTTTTTTTCCACAACATTTCTGCAGGGAAGACCATCTTGTTAAGACTGGAAAGCTGACAACCCCCTGCTATGGTCACCAAAAATAGTAAAGCTAAGAATGGAGTGCCATACAAAGTATAATGCAAACACCATTTCAAACATGGAGCAAGGAACACTCTTTGCGTCTACTGCTACTGCTACTACTACTGCTACTACTACTACTGCTACTACTACTACCACTGCTGCTGCTGCTGCTACTACTACTACTACTACTACTACTACTACTACACTACTGCTGCTGCTACTACTACTACTACTACTACAACTACTACTACTACTACTACACTACTGCTGCTGCTACTACTGCTACTACTACTACTACTACTACAACTACTACTACTGCTGCTGCTGCTGCTGCCACTGCTGCTGCCTCTGCAGCTAATGCCACAACCGTTGCTTCTTGCCCTTCTTGCCCTTCTTGCCCATGATTTGCCTACTAACAAGATGAACATGAAACGTAATCAATCTCTTCAGTTTGGGTGGGTCTGCAAAAGCCACAAGTGCTTCCCCTCCTTCTCTTACTTATTGTTAAAAAAAAAAAAAGGGTGAAAGAAAACCAATGACA